>NW_026922751.1:65000-205102 GCF_032062105.1 Saccostrea cuccullata
TAAAATATCTCATAATTTTGAAGCACAGCGTAACAGTTTACAATATAAACTAAGTCGAAATGAGGAGAAAAGAGTTGATACAATATGTCTAAATCATTTCATGACAAGCGCAATTATAATTAGAACGCGGTTAGCCGAAGGGGAAGATATATTTCAAAATAAATACCTAAAATTATACCTTTTGAGTTAATATTCATTAAATCTGAGAAGCATTTTTGTCCCGTCTGATTTCCATAAATGTAAAGGTAAAAAAAATGTAACAATAAGATAATTTGAAAAAAGCAAATCAAAAGACAAAAGGTCAAAATTAACGGTGCACAAGGAAAAATCTTGTCACAAGAAATACAAATGTGAAATTTGAAAGCCACAGCACTAATCATTCAAAAGTTATGGACAAGATTGAATAAGTCAAATTCCAAGGTAATGAATAAAAGGTCAGAACTGTTGTTACATCAGGCAATGTCCTGTCATAAGAAATAAACGTGTGAAATTCGAAAGTCCTCGCGCCAACTGATTGAAAGTTATGACCAAGGTAAACGTTTTTCAATTTAGGTCAAACTCTTAGATCAAGGTCAGAGTATCAAAATTGTTAGTACCAAATGGATTGTCCTCCACCCGTGAAATATGAAATCCCTTGTATTAATTGTTCAAAAATTATCGCCAAGGTTAATTTATTTTCAAGTGTGTCAAACAACAAGGTCAACATCAAATCAAAGATCAAAAGATTGAAATATTTATACTCAGAAAAGTTCTTCTACGAAGAATAGAGATATGAAGCATGAAAACACTGGCACCAACTGTTCAAATATTATGACCAATGTTATAATACGATAAAAGTTTGCAAAGGTGTGTCCAAGTCCAAAGTCAAAATAACAATTAGGTTTGTAGATAAAGATTTTTTTTACACAGAATACATGTAAAATATAAAGCCATAGCTACAAACAAACAAAAGTTATCGGCAAGTTTAAAGTGTTTGAGGACAAATGGACAAACGGACAGAGAGACAGGGCAAATCCATATGCAACCAAATCTTCTATATAAGATATCTCAATTATAGGAAATTATTAATTATCAGAAATCGATACTGTAGAAATCCTAAACGACAAATCTATTTTTGTTATTCTTCTAATGATGAAACTTACAGGTAAGGGGACATTACATTGTGCAATGTCAATAAGTGGTTTGGGAAGACTGTCTCCATGTGGTAAAAGATAAAAAGTTAAGAATACATGCATCAGCAAGCATTTTGTGTTCTGTTCCTGCATATCATCTCCTGGTCGAATTTTTATGTAATCTGCAATCTTGTTGTTTGATATGTTTTTTAGCAGCTCCTACAAAATAATAAAAAAGAAATTCTGAATTCATTAAGAAAATATTCTTATTTTAAAATTCTTTATATTAGACAATTGATAGAGACATCTATCTTTTTATCTATTTAGGACGTAAAAAGAAATAATTAAATATTCATTCAATTAGGCGATATGTTTTACTGTGGGTCAAGGATTTCACTATTCTTTTTTTCAAAATATAATAAAATGATAACTATGATGGACGTATGTCACAGTTTGTGGTCAAATTTCTTTGTTTTTACATAAGAATTCAAAACGTAGAGCTGTATATAAATTGCAATGCTAGACTTTTTTTTATGTGTTTTTTTTTATTAATTCATTGTTGTCCAAATCATTTTTGTTTATTATTTTGCTCATTGTATGTTTATACTACAGAAATATATGTGTTGTTTAAAACGTTCGCAAATAACAAATTTCACTGTTTTAACGCATAAACATGTACTACATGTATATATAACATTTTCCTTTAATGTATATCACAATTCATTTTGCAGGATTTTGAATGGAATTAAAGAAAATATTGGTGTTTTATCGCAAAGATGTTCAATGCTTAGAAACAAAATCAATAATTGTATCAAATTGCATGCTGGCGGAAAAATACACTAACAGTAAATTTTTAAAAAAAATGTCACTCATTTTGTCAACTTTTCTGTTAAAAAATTTACATCACCGTTTATTAATCCAAGTTTATCGATCTTACAGATATTGTCTTATCCTTCTTTTTCAAATGCACAGTCTTGTCTATTCTAGCTTCCAAACTTCCAAGTACCTATAAAAATGAAAAATGCAGGTAATTTCCTGGGGTTTCATCTATGTTTTTATCATCACCGAAAACCTCTAAAGTCCTTCACATGTAGCAATATTTCTTTTATATTTACCATCCTTGAACAAATATTTAAGAGAACTAATCCAGAATTGTTCATTCTTTTTTTTTTTTTTGGAAAGAAATCATGCAGGATAAATAAAAACGAAGTTACTGATTTTATTAATTATTCAATAATGAAATCCCTCACTGTGTAAATAATTGACTATTATATCTTTTCATATAAAAAAATCTTTAACAGTTATTCAAGTAATATAAGTACAGTACAGCAATTAATATTAATACAATTGATCTTTTCCTGCAGTTCTATAATTATACTAATAGTTCTACCAAGTGAAAATAAACATGATTTTTGATTAATTATTTCATAAAAGTTTAATTAATACATCAGTATCGTTTTTATTGTTGTGCTACCAAAGTTTAATTAATACATCAGTATCGTTTTTATTGTTGTGCTACCAATTGTTGTATATGCCCATACAAATATGACATCGAAGTATCTCAGCATTTAAAGATTAAACTATTAAATTTATTTATGGATCTCTGAACATATTTATCACGTTAGCCTTTGGTTCCGGTCATAAAATCAGCAAAGCAAACTCCAACGCAGCTATTCAGAAGTATGCCTTACCTGTTCAGATAGACTTCCAATCGAATCTGAATGCAGATGTGAAAATGTTACTAGTCTGTATAAAGAAAGTCCAAAACAAATAAAATCAGTCGCATTATGTACCTGAAAAAAAGAAAAAAGAATATCAAAATTGTGATTAATAATCTTACAAGCTGAAAGTAAAAGTATATATATGATAGATTAATTATAGACTAAATTTTGTGTTTTAATATCAGTTAATTGGGAGAAAACAGTTTAATTTGCCATAAAAGCATAAACATTGTTCTAAATTGCATTTTTTCAAATCGGATTTTTTCTATTAGGCCTAGGATTAATTGATTAGTTGTCAAACAAAATGACTCTAAAATATGAACATGAAATACTTCAGCTGCAATCTTGTTGTCAGATAAGTCGGGCTAATACATAGTCGAACTGTCATAAAAGAGAGCCATAATAAGGTCAAACACAAGTTTTATTATGATAAAATTAAGATCACAAAATATTTTCTATAAGCGCTTTTTCTACATGCATGATTGGGTTCTTCATTTTGGTTTTGAAATTATGTATATTTTGTTTTCTGTTCAATCTTGTCAATTTCTTTCAGAGCTTTGAAAAGATGCCGTTTCTTCCTTTGAATTTTGTTTAAAACATATTTCTTCTTGTTTCCTACGCTCTTAAGGATTTTTTTCCATCGAAATATTTCTGATATATCTTTAATTCAGCTTAAGCACTAAACAAACAATCAACCAATCTTGAGGAATTTCAGAATTTCAACATTGTTCGTTTTACTTCAAACCATGAATGGTACAAACAAAGAATGGTATAAAGATTCCTACAAGATAAATAACGACGGACAGGAAGAAAAGGAAAATGGAAACTGAGAAAATGTTTCTCTGTGTGCTGTTAAATGTTTTATGATATCGTGAATAAATCGTAGATGTGACTTACATCTAGTAACTTGCTGACATTCTCCAAGGTTTTCTTTTCACTCTGATCAGGCATAAGGTCTGCTTGCAGGGCTTCCTTTATATCTTTGTACTTTGTCACAGTCACAATATAACAATCAGGGGTGTTTCTTTCCTACGAGTATGATACTTTATATCAGAATTCAAAATCCGAACCAATGCGTGAAAAGCTCTTACGACTTTAATGATAATTTCAAAACTACTTGTTCATAATGCTCTCCAGCTCAAACCATATGATTTTTTTTTCTCAAATATCATACAGATTTAGTACTTTTTTAATATAAAATATCTTCTGATTAACATTGGAATGTTGCAAAAATACATTTTTTTCTTAGTAGTATTTGTTAGGCATGTAAAAAGAAACTACACATCATATATTTACCCTTTTTATACCAACATCTAGCCAGGAAAGGGGAAGCTGGGATGCCTTTAATTTACTTTTTGTTACAATGTCATGAAACGCCGACTCACCATGTGTTTTACATAGCTCCTGAACAAAAAAGTATCTACAAAAGAGCAAAGAATATGAATACTGCTTTGTTTCAAAAAGAATTTGGAGAAATAAAGAAAGATAATACAGATATCGCTTATCCCTCAATGGGTATGGTGGTTCTTATTTCTACAATCAAATTTCTAACTCAGAATCTCACTAGAAAACTCAAAATATTTCCATATGATTAAAAAATTCTCAAGAGGCACGTTAAACAACATACGATCAAAATTCTAAAATATCTTTTAAAATATATTTTAAAGAGGTTAAATACCCCGGTAACAGAATTTTTTTAAAAATAAAATAATTATATATGATAATTTAACATGGCATCAACGGGATAAAGTTGAATACTACTAATTCATTCGAAAGAACCAGATGATAATTAAAAAAAAAAAAAAAGAAAAATTAAACAAAACACACACACACACACACACCCTCACACACTAACAAATGCTTTCCCTTTCTCTAAAAAAATATTCCTAAACATATTTCCACAGTTGTACAAATTCTCTAGGTCTCATCCATTGGGCAAAAATTGAATAAAGGTTATTAGATATAAATATATTTAACTCGGAATCAAAGGATTTATTACAAGTACCTTATGTTTTGATCCCTATCCTCTTTGTTACAGACATCTTTAATTGCTCTCAATAGTGAATCAATTTCTCTAGCAGAAACTACTTCTTCAACCATGCATCTGAATACATATTTGCTAGCTATTTGTATCGCCCAGCGAACTTCTGCGACACGAGAAAGCGATTTGAATGACAACTGTTCATTAAATAAACCAGTAGCAGACTGTACAAATTTCTCCGCTTCCGAAATTTCATCTTTAGTTGTTTTCAAGTCTTTCAGAAAATGGTATACAGTTGTTTCCTATAGATAAATGTTATTTCAAAATGTAGAGTCAAGAAAAATATTTCAATAAATGAAGAAATCTTTTCGTCGAGTATATCTTATTTCATCTTTCTCAGATTAAGGTGTAAAATTTACATAATAGAGTGTAGAAATTAGAGAAGAAAAAATGTCAAAAATGACAAAAAAACCGCTTCTGTATCGTAGTGATATATGCAAATAATTCCAAAAAATGACAATTTCACTTCATCACATATAGAGACAAAATAATAATTACACGATATAGGTATTTAATATGAAAAAAGTAACAATTTCGCAGCTATTGAAAGGCAATTTTATTTAAATGAAAATGGTAACCTCTATGCAATGTATGAACATTTGACACGTTTTGACGAGAGTTTCATTGGTTCTGCATGCTCCTCTGGTGTCCCTCATAAACTTTTCTATGTGTTCATTTACGGAATTGTCTCTGTTTATAAATAAAAATATATGTATCAATGTCAGTGAAGAAAAATTCAACGATCAACATTAGCTAAGAAAATGGAAAATACTTTTATTGTAAATTCATAGTATTCGGCATCTTTGCACAGCTGACAAGATTACAAACTTACCGTCTGATTAAAAAAGAGTGCACGTTTCAAAAGCAAATTGAAATTCATAATATTCAATACAACAGAACAAATCAATAAATCTCCACCTTGTCCGTAGTAAAAGCTGGAGAAGAAATGATCTTGTAACTGGAGTGGTGCATGTATCATAAGGTCTTTTCACTGCGCTTCTTAGTCTCAGTCTATTTCTGCTGACAACTGCGTCACCTTTTACGCTTGTCTTGTTCTCCTCCGAAATAACAAACTCAAGCAATGTATGAATTGCGTCCTCATTAGGTAAATTGTCGTTTTCAAACGTCATATTAGACAAGATTCCCATGAAAAATTGGTCACAAACGGTATATAAAGATTGCCTGAAAGTAGCGAATAATTTACAAACAAGAGGCCCATGGGGCTTAAAGGTCACCTGAGCATAATGCAACAACTTTCATGGGACCTTGAAATTCACCAATCTGGAAGAAGGGCCCTTGCTCATCATAGATATATAGATTGTTCATCTGCTAATACCCATGAGCAAAGAAGAACATTTGCTAAGATTTAATGTATTCTCACTATATAATCAATAGAGCCCCGCCCTAACACCCTTGACCCTGGGGCCATATAATTCATAATTTTGGAAGAGGCATTCTTGCTCATCAAAAATATGTACTTAGTTAGTTTATTTAATACTCAGGAGCATAGAAGAAGATTTTCAAAGAATTAATTTATTTTAAGTATATTCTAGTAATCAAAAGATCCCCGCCCTAACACCAGAAAAACCCCTTACCCTAGTGCCATAAAATTCACAATTTTGGAAGAGGCATTCTTGCTCATCATAACTATGTACTTAGTTAGTCTATTTAATACCCAGAAGCAAATAAGATTTTCAAAGAAATAATGTATTTTCACTATATAATCAATAGAGCCCCATCCCCCTAACACTGGAACCCCTGACCCTCGGGCCATAAAATTAACAAATTTGGAAGAGGCATTCTTGCTCATCATAACTATGTACTTACTTAATTTATTTAATTCTCAGCAGCACCGAAGAAGATTTCAAAGAATTAATGCATTTTCACTATATAATTAATAGAGCCCTACCCCCTAACACCAGAACCCCTGACACTGGGGCCATAAAATTCACAATTTTGGAAGAGGCACTCTTGCTCATCATAAATATGTAATTAGTTAGTTTCTTTAATACCCAGGAGCAGAGAAGAAGATTTTTAAAGAAGATATGCATTTTCACTATATAAACTAAATAACCCCACCCTAGCACTAGAACCCCTAACCCTGGGGCCATGAATTTTAAAATTTTGGTAGAGGACTCATTGCTTATTACATTCATGCCAACAATTTGGACGTTCGATGTCCAGGAATAAAGAAAAATATTTTTAGATATTGCAATAAATTTAGTGGTTTTGGCCCCACCCCTCAGGTCTTAGGGGGACAGAGAACATAAAATTAAAGAAATTTTGCTCCCCTTTACCCATAGATGCTTTATACCAAATTTGATTGAAATTGGTTCTGTGGTTTCAGACGGCTAAAAATGTTCAAGTGTTAACACACGACGCACGACGGACGAAAAAGGATAGCAATCAGTCACCTGAGTGACTCAGTTTAACTAATAAAATGAATCTATAATTAAGACAAATAAGAATTTAAAGATTTATGTATACTGATGTTTAAATTAACAAAGCATCTCACAAGAATTACAGATGTGAAATATAAAATCCTAGTACCACCTGTTCAAAAGTTATATCCAAGGTTAAAGTTTTTTTTAAAGGTAGGTCAAACTCTAGGGTCATGGTCACAGGGTAAAGGTTGTTGTTTTCTATAGAAAGACCTTGTCATAAAGATAACATATGGTAAGTATGAAAACCCTAGCCATACCGTTCAAAAATTATTGCCAAGGTTAAAGTTTTCAAAAAATAATCCAAATTCAAGTTCTAAGGGTAAAAGTTGTTGACATCCATTGAACGATCACAAGAATTACATATGTGAAGTATGAAAGCCTTAGCTCTTACCGTTCAAAAGTTATGGGCAATGTTTAACTTTTTGCGGAGAAACAAACAGCTAGACAGACAGGGCAAAAACTATATACCCAAGAAACTTCGTTTAAGGAGGCATAAAAACATCGTTTTTTTAATAAACATAATAAAATCTGCGATTTTAACTTAAACTTTTGGCTGTATGTCTTGCAATCATTACATTCTTTGACATTTCAGTAGCTAATATTGAAGGATTACTTGTATATATTGCCAATTCGATATACCTTTCAAAATTTGCTATATGGATGAAACAATTTAACAAATGGTCAATGGACCACATCGCTCACCTGAGCAACATTGGTGATGGCGTTCTTTACCAGATTTCCCCCCTTGTGATACCTAGTGTGGCCTCGTTTTACCCCTGACCCCCCAGGTCACAATTTAAATAATTAGAATCTACACTACCCCAAGATGCTTCCACATACAATTCAGCTTTTCTGGTCCAGTGGTTCTTGAGAAGATTTTTAAAGTATTTTCCTATATATTTCTATGTAAAAATTGGATTCCCTATTGTGGCCCCGCACAACCCCCAGGGATCATGATTTGAACAATTTAGAATCTACATTACCCCAGCATGCGTCCATATAAGTTTCAGCTTTTCTAGCCCAGTGGTTCTTGAGAAGAAGATTTTTAAATTTTTTCCTATATATTTCTATTAAAACTTGGATTCCCTATTGTGGCCCCGCCCAACCCCCATGAAGGGTCATGATGTTAGCAATTTAGAATCTACACTATACCAGGATGCTTTCACATAAGTTTCAGCTTTTCTGGCCCATTGGTTCTTGAAAAGAGGATTTTCAAAGATTTTTCCTGTATATTTCTATGTAAAACTTTGATTCCCTATTGCGGCCCCGCCCAATCTCCGGAGGTCATGATTTTAACAATTTAGAATCTACACTACCCCAGGATGCTTCCACATAAGTTTCAGCTTTTCTGGCCCAGTGGTTCTTGAGAAGAAGATTTTTTATGACCCAACCCCATTTTTATATTTTCTTTATCACCCCCCTTGTGAGGGGTCTTGGCCCTTCATTTGAATATTTAAACTCCCCTTTACCTAAGGATGCTTTGTACCAAGTTTGGTTAAAATTGACCCAGTGGTTCTTTAGAAGAAGTAAAAAATGTGAAAAGTTAACAGACGGACGGACGGACAGACAGGCAGCTAGACAGACAGACAGACAGACAGACAGCTAGACGGACGACGGACAAAATATGATCAGAAAAGCTCACTTGAGCCTTCGGTTCAGGTGAGATAATAATACAGCAAAGTAAATATATACAAAGGTACTCAGATCGTTGTTACTACCGGATACATACGTACGTACTCAAGTATTAAATCTAATTTGTAAAGCTTCTGCATATGAAAAATATAAATGGAGTGCACCAATGCTTTACTGTGTAAATTTCTTCGTGTTAACAGTTTAATTATTTTCATTAAATACTTATATACAGCTCAACACATTTTTTAAACTCACATGGTTTTTCCCACAAATTAAGGTCACATTGTTATAATGCAAACTTGTGTAACGTGACAAAATATTTCAAAAATGAGTTATAACTTAATTTTGATCATATTCCATAACTTTAAACATAATTCACACATAATATATAATTGGTATAGGATTTCTATATGCTCTTGGATGATATATTATGAGAGTTTCCAAGTGGTTTTTTTCATGATTTCTCGTCAAATGCAACCGTCTTTTTATCCGTTCAGTTTAAAGCATACATTTGCCTTGGCTTAATACAGAAACAGTGCAGTTCATGTAACTTCTGTATTTTTTGTACATTAATATGATATTAAGGCGTAAGATGATAGAATTTCTCATCAATTCGATTGTTTTCCATGTTAAAAAAGATGGCATTTTTTCAGGTTAACTTCCTGAAATCTAGCATAATGAAAAATACCATCCAATGCAAAATTTCAAAGTTTCAGACCATAAAAGTAAAAGAATTTTCTTTTCAATATTTACAATTTACTATGTTGAAAGATAAAAAGTACTTTATTATCCTATCCTTTCACATGATTTCTTTTTGCAGTTTTGTTATTTATCGGCGCTGCATTTCGACGAAACCAAGACAAGTATGGAAAATATGCAAAGTACGTTGAAAAATACACATCTGTAAGAAGTCAATTTGAAATTTCACCCGAATAGTATCAAATAAAGTTCGATTAATTAATTTGTAAATACCTATAATAGAATCATACACATTTAACATCATACAAATTATCAAAAATTCTCTTTTGGAACATTAACTTTTAAAACTTGAAATAATGATTTTAGAGAATATGCACCTTTAACATGAATATAAGGGTTATATCTCTTACCGATACTCGATAATTTTAAGTTTTATTGCAAGAAAATGGCTTTAATTTGTGCAAAAAACCATGTAAGTTTAAAAAGCGCGTTGAGCTGTATTTATTTTAGCATAGATATTTATACAAGTGACTGTATATCTAATATATTATATCCAATGAAAAATATTCAAGAATCACAAGACTCGAACAGTCATTTTAACTGTAAGCGCTTTCTGACTTTTAATGGCTCTTCAGACAGTTACAAATTGAATATAAAATTAAATATATGCATATTTTTAAAAACCTTTGAACATGCTGGAATGTCCTTGCAATTTGTCGTAAGCAATCCTTTAAGGTCTTGATCGATCTACTGGTTTTCATGTCAACATCATTCAGCCTTTTCCAAATCTAGTGTGGTAATGATTCATTCTTAAAAATTTATCTGGTTACTATAAAGTTGCATTCAGGGGCAAATCTACTACATACAGAATCATACGGAAGTTCGTTGAGCAAATTAATTTTTTCTTTTCTTAAATATTTTATAGAATTGTCAAGAATCTCAATTTATCGTTATTTACCATAGTCACCACAAAAATATCAATATTGACCGAAGCGAAGGTCAATTAATATTTTTCTGGTGAATAACAAACCATATTCACCATCGAAAGAGTCCAGAATTGTTTATTACACTGTATATAGCCAGGATTTGAAACATTGAAGGCTTCCGGACGATTTCATTTTCACGAACTTACTTCTCATGTTGACGGGTAAAAAATGTCCAGATCACAACCCATACCTTCCGTATTTTCATATTTCTGTATGTATACCGGTAACACAGATATTTTAGGAAATTAATCCTTCTGTAGACTAATACTTGCAAAACATTTTTACCTGCTCATATATTTAACTGGCTCTGACCCCTGTAACTAATTGTTTTCAACGTCGTTTGAGGGATTAGTTGTGACGTCACACTGCCACTCCACGCGCACTGACCCTCAGTTGAATAAGGCTCCAAATCCAGTGAACATGAAGTGTTATGAACTCTTTGCGTTTATATAGATGCTATATAGACTATATAGTATATATGATCTTTCTTTTGCGTTTTTTGTTAAACAAAATCGAAAATTGTACTTGCCTCCGATAAAGTCGTATGAAAACTTCTTTCTGTTGTGAATTTGGACAAGACTTGTTCATACAGCTCCCATATGATAATTATGCGCTCCCATTTAGAACTGCAATTAGTTAATTGATTAGAATGAGAAGCTAAGAGGCCAATAATTCTAAAACTCATCTGAATGAATCTGGATCTTCTGTTCTCTAATAGAAAGACAAAGGTTTTTCCTCTATTGTAACATCTTAACCAATAGGAATGGAGCTTTTTAGGGCATTGCAAAGTGAAGCAGCAACTCGAAATAAAGCTTTAACACGCATTCTCTGTAAGCACCAAAAAATCTTGGAAACGACATGTCTCGGAGTTTGATGAAATTTTCACCATAGGTGTGTCTTGGTACAAAACTAGTAAATATGGTGTCGGAAGTTCCACACGTGCACTTAGTTGCCATGGAGACGGATTCATTGAATTCGGCCATTTTTGGCCCATTTTGACGAAATGAAAACATGAAAATCGAGGAAATGTAAATGAATATTTATCGGTATCTTATACACTCTAACAAAAATCATTGGATCATTTGATAACATGAACTTTTAAGGTACACAGAGCATATAATCGTTTATTCTAGAAATATTCTTCCTGTAAGAAAAAGGTCATGCAAAATGACATGGTTTCTAAAAATTTGAAAAATGGGAAAATTGGAATTTTTTGAGATCTTTGAGGCTAAATAAGAAAAATTGTCCGCGGAAATTTCCCAAATCTTATGTTTGTAATTATACTTGGGAGTAAGTAGTGTCATTTCATGAAAAAACATAAGTGGGCTTTTGCTCCTATTTTTAGTAACATGTATCTATAAATAGATATATTTTAGAAATATGTGAAAAATCAAATTTTGGCAAAGTTTTTATTGTCATTACTGCATAATTATAACGTAAAATGTAAAATTTGAAATTTTAATGACAAGAGCTGGACACCACTAGCTGGTTTGGACAACGGTTGAGGGGAATTCTCTTTTCTATTTTTAGAACCAGGTTGCTAAATATAGATATGTCTCTGAATATTAGGGAAAATGACATTTTTGTTCTAATTGGAAGCTTCATATAAAAAGTCCTAACAAATATTAAGCTTTCTACAATATGCTTTCAGAAAGTACATGTGTTTGCTCAAATATTGCTACAATATTGAGGATGGACTCTTGTTTCATTTTATGGCAACAATGGTCTAAAAATAGATTACTCGAATAATTGAGAAAATGTAGATTATTGCACCTTTTTAAGCACTTTAAAGATGTGATTGCTGATTCCTTAGGAAGTATATTGTAAAATTTGAAATGTTAATGACAAGACCTGGATACCACTAGCTGGTATGGATAATTGTTGAAGGGAATTCCCCTTTCTATTTTTAGTATCAGGTGGCTAAATATAGATATTTCTATGAATATTAGGAAAAATGGCATTTTTGTTCTAATTGGAAGCTTCATATAAAAAGTCCTGACAAATATTAAGCTTTCTATAATATTTTTACAGAATGTACATGTGTTTGTTCAATAATTGCCACAATATTGAGAATGAACTCTTGTTTCATTTTATGGCAATAATGGTCTAAAAGTAGATTACTCGAATAATTAAGAAAATGTAGATTATTGCATCCTTTCAGGCACATTTTAGATGTATTTGCTGCATAAATTGGGAGATATTTTGTAAAATTTTAGATGTTAATGACAAGATCAGGATACCACTAGGTGGTATGGATAATTGTTGAAGGGAATTCCCATTTCTATTTTTAGTATCAGGAGGCTAAATACAGGTATAGAGATATCTCTGAATATTAGGAAAAATTCCATTTTTGTTCTAATTGGAAGCTTCATATAAGAAGTCCTAACAAATATAAAGCTTTCTACAATATATGCTTTCAGAATGTACATGTGTTTGTACAATAATTGCCACAATATTGAGGATGAACTCTTGTTTCCATTTCATATCTCTAATAATAATGGTCTAAAAAGAAGATTATTTCAATAATTGAGAAAATGTAGATTATTGCACCTTTTCAAGCACATTTTAGATGTAATTGCTGCATAATGAGAAAATATTTTGTAAATTTAAGATGTTAATGACAAGATCGGGACACCACTAGCTGGCCAGGTATGGATAATGGTTGAGGGGAATTCCCATTTCTATTTTTAGTATCAGGTTGCTAAATATAGATATGTCTGAATACTAGGAAAAATGACATTTTTCTTCTAATTGGCCTGGAAGCTTCATATAAAAAGTCCTAACAAATATAAAGCTTTCTACAACATGCTTTCAGAATGCACGTGTTTGTACAATAAATGCTACAATATTGAGGATGGACTCTTGTTTCATTTTATAGCAACAATGGTTTAAACATAGATTACTCGAATAATTGAGAAAATGTAGATATTGTGCCTTTTTTAGGCACATTGTAGATGCCATTGCTGCTTAAATAGGAAGTACATTGTAAAATTTGAGATGTTTATGACAAAAGCTGGACACCATTAGTCGGTGTGGACAATGGTTGAGGGGGTTTCCCAATTCTATTTTTAGAATCACATGGCGAAATATAGATTTGTCTCCAAATATTAGGAAAAAATGGTCTTAAATATAAAGCTTTCTACAATATGCCTTCCAAATGAACACTTGTTTGTACAGGAATTGCTACAATGTTTCGGACTGACATTTTTCTTATACCAACAATGGTCTAAAAAGATTCCTAGAATAATCGAGAAAATATGGGTTATTGTACCTTTTCAGGTAATGTTGGAAAGCAAAATGTTATACCCGGTAGACGTTGTGTGACTGACAAATACTTCCAAACTATTTAGTGAAATGCACACTATCTGAACGGGGGGGGGGGCTCTCTTTTCTATTTATAGCACAAACAATTATATGTAGCAACTTCTCAGCAAAAGAAGAAAAATGACAAAGGATTAAAGGAGCTTCATTGATAACATATTTACGAAATATACTGCTGTATTCAATATGTCATGAGTATAATCAAGTTTTCCTAGTAAAATAATCATGTGACTGATAAGTATAAAATATATGTAATATCGGTAGTTACCGTTAACTAACAAGCATAAAAACAATGATGATATTCAATTCTACTCATATTTGAAATATGTAAAATCAATGAGGACTTCCAGTTCTATTTATAGAAACAAAGAACAAGGTAGTTTCAATACAAAATATTTAAAGCCCTATGTTTTTCTAAAATATGAAAGTGATATAATAGGAAATCAAAATTCACTCTTTCTGAATCATAAGAATTCCCTCCAGTAAAAATACACAAATCGTTTTTCTTATATGACCTCCTAAATGCTAATTGTGACATCATTAACTTGTGTATTTTCCCGTATTTTCTTTAAGAGTTGCAGAATACATCAATTTTCAGTGGAATATTTTCTTTCAGAAGACATACTCTGCCACTCTCGCCCAGAGAGATTTTGAGATAACCGATACGTGATTTTTCATAGCAGTTTACATAATATATCCCAAAATTAAAGAGGGCGACGGTGGCTAAAGGAAAATCAGCACAGAAATGAGTCATTTTGAGGCTTTTCTGCATTAAACTTAAAAGTGTACCAAATTAATGACGTCATATATCCTGAACGACCCCCTTTCGTGTCATATTCTTTAATGATCTATCATATTCATCTACTCAATGATAGTGAAAGCCAATTTCACAACTTTTTAAGAACATTAAATTTTTAGGCCACAATAAAGCTCAAACCGTACCTTCTTATAAAAGAGACCAGAGGGCATCAACAGTCATGAGAGTAACCCTGTAACAAATCAGTGAAATGGCATTTTAACACGGTCTTGTTATTAGAGATTAGATTCCCTAGTATCTCCTCTTGTTTCAAGAGAAAATCCCTATGTTTGGTACATTTATCAACAAAAATCCTTAGATACTCTGTGATAATTTTGACAAAAAATGACAAAAGGTTCTTGAAATATAGTGACTATCAAAAAAAAAAAAAAAAAATGCAGACCACAGAAACTGCCATATAGAATACGTTCTTTGAGTCTTCGTCTAAAAATATTAAAAGTCTTTGGACAAAATAAACTTGTAGATGAAAATTTAGGTACATTGTCAAAGACTAGAATTAGGACAATCAGGAATTATTTTACAGAACAATTGAAAATATTTTTAAAGTTTTCCTATGAATGGCCTAAATATATTTCGCCACGTGTTACTAAGAATAGTAATAGGACCCCCCACCTCAACTTTTGTCCACACTAGCTAGTTGTGGCCAGTACTGTCATTAACATCTCAAATTTTACAATATACTTTCTAATTATGCAGCTATGACATCTAAAAAGTGCCAGAAAAAGTGTAATAATCTACATTTTCTCCATTATTCCAGGAATCTATTTTTAGACCATTGTTGCTTTAAAAAGAAAACAAGAGTTCATCCTCAATATTGTAGCAATTATTGTACAAACAAGTGTTCATTCTGTAGGCATATTGTAGACAGCATTATATTTATAAAGACATTTTGTACGAAGATTCAAATTAGCATAAAACTTCAATTTTCCCTAATATTTAGAGTACTTCATATCAATATTACGCCACGTGATACTTAAAATAGATATGGGAAACCCACTCAACCATTGTCCACACCTGCTTAAGGTGTCAAGCTATTGTCATTAACATCTCAAATTTTACAATATACTTCCTAAGTAATCTGCAATCACATCTTTAAAGTGCTTAAAAAGGTTCAGTAATCTACATTTTCTCCATTATTCGATTAATCTATTTTTAGACTATTGTTGATATAAACTGAAACAAGAGTTCATCCTCAATATTGTGGCAATTATTGTACAAACGTTTAACACATGTACATTCTGACAGCATATTGTAGAAAGTTTAATATTAGTTAGGACTTCTTATATGAAGCTTCCAATTAAAAGAAAAATGCCATTTTTCCTAATATTCAGAGACGTATCTATATTTAGCCTCCTGATACTAAAAATAGAAAGGGGAATTCCCATCAACAATTATCCATACCACCTAGTGGTATCCAGATCTTGTCATTAATATATAAAATTTTACAAAATATTACCTAATTATGCAGCAACTACATCTAAAAGTGCCTGAAAAGGTGCAATAATCTACATTTTCTTAATTATTCGAGTAATCTATTTTTAGACCATTGTTGCCATAAAATGAAACAAGAGTTCATTCTCAATATTGTGGCAATTATTGAACAAACACATGTACATTCTGTAAAAATATTATAGAAAGCTTAATATTTGTCAGGACTTTTTATATGAAGCTTCCAATTAGAACAAAAATGCCATTTTTCCTAATATTCATAGAAATGTCTATATTTAGCCACCTGATACTAAAAATAGAAAGGGGAATTCCCCTCAACAATTATCCATACCAGCTAGCGGTATCCAGATCTTGTCATTAACATTTCAAATTTTACAATATACTTCCTAAAGAATCAGCAATCACATTTTTAAATTGCTTAAAAAGGTGCAATAATATACATTTTCTCAATTATTCGAGTAAGCTATTTTTAGACTATAGTTGCCATAAAATGAAACAAGAGTCCATCGTCAATATTGTAGCAATTTTTGAACAAACACATGTACTTTCTGAAAGCATATTGTAGAAAGCTTTATATTTGTTAGGACTTCTTATATGAAGCTTCCAATTAGAACAAAAATGCCATTTTTCCTAATATTCAGAGACATATCTATATTTAGCAACCTGATACTAAAAATAGAAATGAGAATTCCCCTCAACCGTTGTCCAAACCAGTTAGTGGCGTCCAGCTCTTGTCATTAACATTTCAAATTTTACAACATACGTTCTAATTATGCAGTAATGACAATAAAAACTTTGCCAAAATTTGATTTTTCACATTTTTCTAGAATATATCTATTTATAGATACGTGTTACTAAAAATGGGAGCAAAAGCCCACTTATGTTTTTTCATGAAATGACACTACTTATTCCCAAGTATAATTACAAACATAAGATTTGGGAAATTTCCGCGGACAATTTTTCTTATTTAGCCTAAAAGATCTCAAAAAATTCCAATTTTCCCATTTTTCAAATTTTTAGAAACCATGTCATTTTGCATGACCTTTTTCTTACAGGAAGAATATTTCTAGAATAAACGATTATATGCTCTGTGTACCTTAAAAGTTCATGTTATCAAATGATCCAATGATTTTTGTTAGAGTGTATAAGATACCGATAAATATTCATTTACATTTCCTCAATTTTCATGTTTTCATTTCGTCAAAATGGGCCAAAAATGGCCGAATTCAATGAATCCGTCTCCATGGCAACCAAGTGCACGTGTGGAACTTCCGACACCATATTTACTAGTTTTGTACCAAGACACACCTATGGTAAAAATTTCATCAAAATCTGAGACATGTCGTTTCCAAGCCCTATAGTAAATTCGTTGGTGCTTACAGAGAATGCGTGTTAATACGTACAACGGTGTCATCGGATTTTTATTACGACTCAACATTTAGCGTTATATCAAACTTAACATGCTAATCAACAAATCCATGCATTCAAATATCTGAGTTTTTCAGACAGTTCTTTTTTACAAAATATACGAGATAACGACCAGTATTCGGACTGAAAAGTACATTTCAACATTATAAATCAAGAGCAAAGTTTACACGGACCTCTAAAAATCAAAGGCCAAATAAAATCCATGGAGAGTGAGCATCCTCTGTCTACCGGTTAGACCTGTCTTGTGCTCTGAGAGTTTCGTCTTTCATGACCCAGTGCTTCTTGGGAAAAGTTTCCCCTATTTATTCCTATGTAAATATTTGATCGTCCATTGTGGCCCCGCCCTACCCCTGGGAGTCATGATTTAAACAAACTTGAATCTAAAGCACATGAGAATAATTCAACATGAGTTTCGTCTTTCCTGGCCCAGTGGTTTTTGTAAAGAAAATCTTTAAAGATAACTCTAAATATTCTTATGTAAAACTTTGATCGTCCAGTTTGGCCTTATCCTTACCCCAGGGGACAAGATTTGAACAAAATGAATATTCCCACCTGAGGATGATATCGCATAATTTTAATCTTTCCCGCCCAAGATTGATTTTAATATTTTCTTATCTGCAGTACCTGTGGATGATTGCACATAATTATGACTTACCATGTCCCTTCTGTTCATAAAAAAATTACAATACATTTCATTTACCTGCAATAATATAGTCCAATCCGATTTATTCTAAATCCGATATTTTCTGGAGAGGGCTACAATTCAACAGCATCTTCGAAACTTTGCAAATATACATTTTTTCTAAATATGGGCGAATAAAAGCAAGATAAATTTATATTCAACTTACTGACGAAATTTTTATTCAATGTCAACAACATAGTTCAAAAAAACGCAAAAATCTTCAAATTCATTTGCTTGTTTACCAGTCGCTCCAGATCACCTCAGATGCCATAACAGTTCTCGCGTGATTCACTGAAACTTGTGCTTGAAATTTATAATAATGTAGTAAAGCGAATGTCGGGGTTACTAATGATGTGCTGGCATCACTAAACATTGATAAACAACTACATCTATTTAATGTCACAATTTTTCGTAAACGACATTAATGCCCCAAATAACGTAATTCATAAAGAGATTCCCTACAGATCCGAATCTCATTCGCTGTCCCAGAATAAAGGAGATCAAGGTCAGTAAATATATGGCGTATAAAGTCAGCTTTTGATGTCGACATTCACTAAAAATAACTCCTGCAATTGCACCATTAGGAAGATCGTAAGGAGTTGTAGTCCCCCCCCCCCAACAAAAGGGGAGGGCTACATTTTTGCAGCTACATTTTACCTTGTTTCCACAATGATTCTGGACTGTCTTAAAAATAGATATGTTTGAAACAAGAACTTATATAATTCAATTACAAGTTAAGCATGATATTTCTCAACCGATCTGGGCATTCAATAACTTGCCCTCAAAAGCAAAAGAAGTCGTAAATGTATGCAAACTGTTGCTACACTGTAACATTTTAATGCAAATACTCTAAAAGACCTAACGTTTTAACTGAAATAAAATATTTTTAATGGTCTAAGAATCAATTTGTGTCTTCTTTTAAGTCTAAAGGAGTCATGATCTAAGACTTGCAAGAGATAACGGACTTGATATATAATTCGGTTAAAATGAATGATAGAATGATAGACACGCAGTCTGACAAATGAACAGTTGAACGTACTTTAATTGATATTTCTTTTGGCTAAATTGGAGGCAAAAGAATGGCTTTGAAGAGAGAGAGAGAGAGAGAGAGAGAGAGAGAGAGAGAGAGAGAGAGAGAGAGAGAGAGAGACCTTAATTCCTTGACTATATTTGTCAGATGGTTATCCTGAATTCCAACCAATTCTTGAAGACATTTGGAAATCATGAATTTGCTTTTCTGGACAGATGATATCCATAACTTTATTTCTCGTTCTTTTTGGAATTCTTCTTCTTTCAATTTGATTAACTCCAGCAAAGCAATAGCATCTAAGGTCTGATAAATACATAAATGGTAAAATATTGACTAGCCGACAAAAAGGACAACTCAAATTCATATGTGCTTTTCTTTACAAGTGTAACAATTGAATCTGTAGTTGTGATTCATTACAATTACCCTAAAATTTCATTGATAATTTTATGGAGATAATATTGCATCAGATATATTGTACCTGCACTAGAATCTAGGGGGGTTGTTTGAAAAGTTAGCGGACACATTCATTTGTGGAAATGTATTTTGTACTTTTAGGAATAACGTATGTCTAGTTATGCATTCATCTTTTATCTATTAAAATGTAAAAAAAAAATCAGGTCCAGTTAATAAAATTTAGAAAACATACAATGATTTACGGTGGAGTCATAGGATTCACGGAGCAATCACTTGCTACATAATGACGGTTGGTGACATGACAAACTGACTTTAGACCAATTAAGCTTTTTCACAGATCTGAATATCTTTAATATCTATAGATTTTTCATGTTTCCTCTTACGTGTAAATATATCTAGACATGATATATATTTCCTTGAATGTCTTTTGTAACGTGTAGGATATTGATGAGGTCTAAAAAACAATGTCTTCGAAGTTTATCGATCAGGTATGAAAAGCAATGCAAAATCCATGGGTACAACGCTCCTGAAAAGGCAGGATATTGGGGAATCTTAGGAATTAATATCGAAAATGCCAGTCGCCTTAACATTTGTGGAGAGTTACTTCCATTTGAACACTTTGGTACTAGTGACGTGTAGGCAATCCACAGCAGCTACATTTTATTCTCTTTCGAGAATTTCCTCTCTGTGCATATAATTTTGTTGATACCTTGGTGCTCCAAAACGTTCAATGACAGTACGTTACTATGTTACTATTCTTGGCGTTGTTTTTATGCATTGATCATCTATAATTAGCGATAATACAGTCGACACTCCTCAAACCTCAAATTTAGTTAAAATTTTAGCCAAATGACGTTTAATGAATACATTAGCGACGGGTGAAACATCCGAAATCTTTATACGCTTAAACAGTAAAAAAAATTCTAAAAATAATGTCCCTGTTATGTAAAGGTACCAAAAAGTAAGAAACTCCGTGAGGCATATTTCGCTGTATGTTTTCTTATTATCAACGAAAAACACCAAATCTTTCCCTGTTTATTGGAAAATAAGTATTAATAGTTTTTTATCTGCTGAATTCTGCAGAAGTTTTGTGAAGAGTGGCCTCAAAACAGAACTAGTCCGCGAACATTTCTTACAACCCTTGTATTTTGAAGAAGAATATAAAGTTAAGAATAAAAGCATTTTTGTTTCAAAGACATCAATAGTTTAATGCATGTCATACCATTCGCCCCGAAGTATATTTTTTATCTTGCAATCGGACGCCATTGACTTTCCGTGCAAGATTTTTGTCGTGGTGAAAGAGAAGACTAATGTTTCTCAGTCTGATCTTCATTCTATCACAAACATCATGTACAGCGACCATTCCCTTTATCAATGGATTCCAAATATCTATTCCATTTTCCATGGCTCCTGATATGATTGCTTCTTTTATTTCCTTAAAAATTAAGTAGACGATATAGGAGGTAGGTAAAGTACAGCATTTATCAAAATTTTTTTGTGAGTTTCTGACTTAGTAAAATGCTGGACCAATTTTTCGTTGATTTTCTTTATATAATATTATGCTCAGAATTGTTATCATATATCATAATTTTTTCTTTCCCTCTTAAAACTCCTTAAATTGGCGAAGAAATAATAATGCATTATTTAAAATCAAAATCTAGCAGGAACTAATTTTGTGGCGGAATAGCAGCGAAGAAAAATATTACAATTTGCTTTTCAAATAATTACAGAATATGAATTACGAGACCAACACCCTTACCAATACGCTAAACAAATCCTGATAAATAGAGACCCTTTAATCTCGGATGTGATATGACCCTTGATTAAATGATTAAAAGTATTTCTCGGAAAGATGTGAATGTTGTGTCATTAAAGTGTATTTTTAAGATATAGTGGACCTTTGCTTCACGTGTCTGTTAAATAAATGTATAATTTTTCGCAAACTCTACGTATGAACTTTCAAATAAATGAAGCAAAGACCAACTCATACCGAAAAATTGTGTAATTCTATGAAAAATATTCTTTTTGTCTTTTATAGTGGTGTATGCTACTTCATATAGGCAAATAATTTCAATTTTCCCAAGTTGTAGAGATTTTAAGAAAAGTACATTTTAATGTTTTATGAACTATCAAAGATAATTTGTTATAATTAAAGTTTTTCACGCTTACAGCAAAAATATCCTAAATACCCATGGTCCTGAAATATATTGTTAACTTAAGGGACATAACGAATTAAGTTTATTTCGAAGCAAAATCGTCCGTTAATGGTACTTCGCTTAGGACGTTTATACTATATACAAGATTTTCCAAACATTTCAACTACGAACATATAAATCGGTGTAAGCTTTCAATCTTTAGAAATATTTTAGTGAAAAAACGGGATGTGTTTGTGAAACATTGATACACCCGTACGGCAGCTTATAGTAAAGGTTGAAATTTCTCATATACAAGTTAATTAAACTCCTGGTCAATAGATAAAAAAATGTTGTACCATAAGTAAGGTCTTGTCTCGAGGAATATATCTGTAAAATATTAAAACTTCTGCGTAAACCATTGAAAAGATATGGAGAAGAGTATTTCAAACATAAGTCAAATGTCCAGATCAGGATGAAATGGTAAAGAATAATGGTTCCCAAGAAAAGGCATTGCCACAAAGAATACACATATGAGATATGAAAGCCTTAGCACTATTAATCTAAAAATAATGGCAAGATAAAACCTTTTAAGAGTACGTCAAAGTCCGAGAAGAAGTTTAATGGGACAAAAATGTTAGTATATATCCAGAGTTTAGTCTTGTCGCTAGGAATACATAATTATAAGATTGAAATTTGTCCGGCCAAGGTTAAAGTTTTCCAAAGTAAAACTCCAAGGTCCAAGGTTAATGTGAATGGGCCAGAAGGTTTGGTATCTAGAGTGCATTCTTGTCAAGGAATACACATGTGAAGGATGAAAGCCATTGTACCAACTATTTATCCGAAGTCATGGCAAAGGTTGAAGATTTTGCTGATAAATAAACAGCTAGGCAGACGGACGTACAGGACAAAACCTACATGTATATCCCCCCAAAACTTTGATCACTGGGGATATAAAATCAATTCTTAGTGTGGCACTAATATCTAAGCAATGGCGGAACTACAGCGCTAATTGTTAAACTGTGGCGCTAAGGAATTTAACTGTGATCACGTCAACAGCCCATGGAGAACACTGCATTCTAGTATGTGAAAAAATTATCTTCCAATGAAAAAGTGTGATCAAATAACATTTTAAAAAAATAAGTGGGCATAGCATGATAGGCAACATCAACTTTTCCATCCTTCGTGTTGATAAAAAACATAACGATCTTAGCTGACCTTGCGTCTTTTATGAAAAAAAATTCAATTTTAATTAAAGTCATACTAAATTATACTATAACCTGGTAATATTCTTTTCCTTTTCTCTGCTTTTTTTAAAAACTTTTAATCTCATTTACAAGAAATATGAGAAAATCCTTTTATAAACATCATTTTATCATTTCTCTTTACATATAAATCTGTTATAAATTAAAGGAACATTATTTAAGTATTTTAACAATAGAGACATAACGGACTGAATATTTGACGGAAAAAAAATGCTGAATATAAGACTTACTGCACAGGACTCTTCATCCCTACAAATGAATTTCAGGAAAACAAAGTCGTGTAGATAAGCCGAGGTTACTTCGTCTGTACTACCAGATACACTCTTCTGAAGTAACAATGCTAGTGAATTTGTTCTAAAGACGTGAGCTGTATGTTCGACAGGATCACCTTTGATAAAAGGAAATAAAGTCATTATATCCAAAATAATTTTTTCATGAATTAAAGACTTATTTTATGCAGCAAACTAATAAATAAGTTATATTACCTATGTTCTGTGTTTTTCTTGATTCATTGAATATATTGTCGATGGCTTTAAAATATAACCATGAGAACGGAAATTCTGGCGAAAACATGTTTTCACTTCGGTTCCCTTCATCTCTCTTAAAGACATCTACCTCCGTCATATTTTCGTTTAGAAGCATTTTACTGTTCCATTCTAGACAGTTTGGACTATTCATCAGATAACACCAAAGACAAAACTGCCAATTATTCATACTGTGATATTTTCCCAGTAGATCCATATTGCTATTAGTGTCAACAATAGACAAAACCGCTGCCAAAGTTTGAGCCACTTTATTCTCCAGACACTTTGCTACAGATTCTCTGAAACCAAAAACAAATTATTTCTTTTGCCTAAAAAGGTTTCAATAAAGTATGTTTCATCGTTTTAAAAAAATGTCAACAGAAAACATCCCAATCTTCTCTATCCTTTCTTTCGTGAGCATGATTTTCAAAAATTATTGAGCCCTAAAATGTAAATTTGTTTGTATGCAGTTGCCTACAGACCAATTGAAACCTGACCTGACCCTATTTTTTTCCAGATATTTTGTATTAATTTTATTTTTTATGACTTTTTTTTTAAACATCTATTTTTTTCGGGTACTGGAACTGTTTCATTTTCTTGTTTTGTTTGTATCAATCATTGGCTTATAATAAGTGTAGCTTTTTTATGTTTTGTTACTAGTACCCACTATTTTTGTTATATAACAAAGTCTGTATGCAATTCTCTAATCAAGTGTTTTATAAAATAAAAAGAACCAAAGCATTAGGAGCAAGAGTTGTTTCCCGTTGGCCACTATATTGGATGTCCAAAAGCTCATATTCCTTCATTGTTCAACCAATCAAAAAAAATTTATATTTGCTATTTCGAATTAGGAATCATTATTTTTCTGAAGTATATATATTCATGGAAGCCTCCTTTATTTAAAAAAAAATATTTGATAAAGATTTCCCACCAAATATTTCTACTACATCATCTTAAACTTGGTAAGTCAAAGAGGAAAAATCATCGAGTCGACCTCCAATATGGCGGCCAACGGGAAGTAGCTAAAAGACTTGCTAAACTCAGGCCTATCGAAAACTATATCCGTTAACTTTATAAAAGCAATAAAAAACCTGAAAGTCCCAGAGCGTTGTACATTTTCAATTTCAGCACCATTTGAGGTAATACGATGCAAGTCTCCAATTACAGACTCTTTCAACTTTTGAACATGGATAATCTGCTCCGCGAATCCTAAAATTAATGACTTTGAATCTGCAAAAAGAGAAAAGAGAGAAATAGAGAATAAATTGTTCCTTTGTAAATGACTTGATAGTTTTTAAAAGTAAGCAAGTATTTCAACCTACCACCCAACGTTCTCAATAATGTGTGTATTATTGTTAATGGTCTTGACTGTAGACCTTCCGGAAATTCAATTTTTGAAACTGCAGAATGCATACAGTTCATTACAAGTGAGGTAAAGTCACTTTCGTATTCTCCATCCTTTCCTGAATGACAGCATTTATCCAGGTAACTGCCTAGTGAAAGTTTTGAAAGATGTTCTATTCTGCGATCCATTTTCATATTTTCTCGTAGATCGTCCAGATGTAAAGTTTGCCATTTCCCAGCCTATCAAAGATATGAATGATAATAAAATGTGACTTTGTAAACATCTTTATCAGCATTATCTAAAAGAAAAAATAGTGTGCAAGATAAAAGTATAACCACAAATAAATTTAAAAATAAATGCAAGTTAAATGATCACTAATTGATTCCTTTTTTCATTTATTTACCTGGTACTCTGCATATTTTTCTCCATCGCTTCGGACAAGATGAAGGATTAAAAGTACAACTATGGAAATTTTTTTATCCATTAAATCGTCTTGTATTCTATGTCGAACACACTCTATCATCGCAGCCGTTTCTGATGATGCATCACACTGTATGATGAACAGGCTCTTATCAACCATGCAAGATCTAAAAACAAAAATTATTATTTTATGTGTAAAAACAAGGTATCTTCATGTAAACGATAGGCAGAACAAGATTGAAATCATGAAGTACACAACAAATTAAAAACATGATTATATCATACCCGAAATATTTGCAGAACTCTCTTTCTGTGTCAAAAGATCTCAAGTGAGTTAAATTGACTGTCATGTCGAGGGCTCTACTAATGTCATCCTTGTCGGCGTCAGCTAACAGATTTGAGAATGTGGTTATCTGTATTTAAAACACAAGATTTATGACAAATTTCAAAAATCGACATTTTACATGCACGGATCTAGAGGGGGTGTCGGGGGGGGGGTCAGGACCCCCTCCCCCAATCTGGGGTTTACAAGGTTAAAAATGTATATACTAAAGCAAGAAAAAAGTTATCATGGACCCCCCTTTGAAAACGCTGAATCCCCCTGGTAAACACGATTTTGTGTGAAATGGGTATGAAAAGTGAAAGATTTGAGGCAATAGAAGTCACCACTACCCCCCCCCCCCCCGAAATAGGTTTTTGATTTGGTCGAGTTTAGGGGGTTTTTTTTGTTTTTTTTAAAGAAATTTCTGGGATTGGATTTTTTTTGACTGGGGTGGGCCTCAAAATAATAAATAAAAAATACGAAATTGATATATTCTCCAAAAAATACCATTGTTTGTTGTTCAAGTTGTCTTTTACGAAAATTCCCCATCAAAATGCAGTGTGCTATAAAAATTTGCTTAATTTGAAACTCAATTCATTATCTAAAATATCTTAAAAGACACATGTCCGTGCTTGAAAATTCCTGTTATGGACAATATAATAGAACTTCAAATATTATAAGGACTTGGAACTATATATAAATACTGAATGGAATATGGGGATAATATAAAGAACAGTAACCCTGCTTAATGTCCAATTAAACAATTATGAACAGAAAAAATACGGACCTCTACATTACGAGTTAGGGTTATGTGCCATGGACAAGTAACATTTGTAGAATCATTGTAATCAAGAGCACCCCTACTAATGTTATTGTGATTTAAATTCAAGACACGTGGTTTAGGTTAATCTATTCAAAGGTTATAGGGTAGATCCGGTTTTATAAATAAAATTGGCAGTAAACAGGAAATTGCTATAGTCTGTTTCTTCTGAAAACATGACCTGTGAAAATTGTGTTTCCACACCTTTCTGAAAGACTTTCATGATTTTCAACAAAAATGGGTGGCTTAAGGGGGGTGAGGGGCGGGGGGGATTAAATACCAATTAATACATCTTATAGTTAACTGCAAAAATTACAGCTCACTAGCGACCGATACGCTGGTAAAGAAATGTGTAACATCATTTACACTGACAAACCTTTGTTTGCCTTATATGGCTATTGCTATTAATGCGCACAGAGGATCTTACCACGAGCAACTGACCAATTGTTGATTGAATACGTTTACGCTAAATACATGTTTACATGTTACTTCGAACACGTGGTTCAGGTCAATCTATGATTATGTCAATGGAGTGCAAAATAAGAAAAAAGTTCTTATGAACAAATGCAAACAAAAGAAACTATTGAAAATATCACGAGCGTTTTTAATTTGTTGTTAACTAGAGAAAAATATGTTTAATAAAATGTATACGTAGTTAGTGTCAAGTTCAGAACACCAGCATTTCAAGGGTACGGAAAACGAGCAGCTTCTCGTATGCATTTAAATGGACAAAACATTTTTTACATAACTATACTCGTGATCAGGTGTGTTGGCCAGGGAATCCACCTGGCAATTGTATTCACCGATAGTACAATAAAGGAATTTATCAAGCGTAAAATTCCTGTAGTATTCGTATAGTATCATTTATATGATTTGTCAGTTAAAGTCACATTGATGTCTCATTTGCTAATCTGACGCCAAAAAATATAGTCCCGGTTTCCATGCAAAATATTTGTCCAAAAAGAAATTTAAATTCATGACAGCAGAAAATTGTGTCATAGAGAATACTTAAAAATAATTTAAACTTGAATGAATTCAAGACAGATCGATTGAAGTACATTAATTTTCTACATAATGATATTATAGGGTGGTGAAAACTAAAACGCAACATAACTTTTCTTTTGACCATGTCTCCACGTGCTAGTCACTTCCTAGCCACATTTCCGTGAATAATTTACCCTATCTCGCTGAAGTCTCGCTAACTCTCACCAGAGCCACTGTCAGAGGTACTCTGAACTCATCGGGTTTTATAATTTGGAGAACACCGAAAAATAAAAGGTTCCGAACACATCAGTAGGGGTGAAGAGCCTAACAAAGAAACACCATGTTACTTGCTTTATCGTCTGGTACCAGTACATGTTACCAATACATACTAGTACATCGACGGATTTTTCCGTTATTTCCAAATCATAACAAGGAACACACGGCAGGTGTGATCGGTCGGCAGGGGATGTCATTTGCAAAATTATTTTGTTAAAACACATTGTGATAGCACACACAAGTACTCTGAAGTTGATATAAAAAATACTTGAGTTTCTGATTGACAATATCTATGTAGTTTAAGGAGACCAGGTCTCCCATTAATCTATTGGAATTCCCATGGGTACCAAATTCGCTCCGTTATTATCAGACCTATTTTTGTATTCATATGAAGTAAAATTTGTGCAAAATCTTATGCGTGACAAGAAGAAACACTTGCTGTGGCCATCAACTCGACGTTTAAATATAAGGATGACGTATTTGCCAATTAACATTGCATTGGTAATTTCCATTCCTATGTCGATACGATATATCCTTGTGAGTTTGAGATAAAAGATACCACAGAGTCTGACACATCTGTTTCATATTTGGACATTGTACTTGAAAAAGACGTTAATGGTAATCTAACAACCAAGCTCTATGATAAACGTTATGACTCTTCTATAGTCAACTTTCCTTACTTATGCAGCAATATACCTTCATCACCTGCAAACGGAGTTTATATATCTCAGTTGATTCGCTACACAAGAGCATGCTCTATGTATGAACAGAAAAGTTGATGAAACAAAAATATAACAAGAGGCCCATGGGCCACATCGCTCACCTGAGAAGCGTTGACCATTCTGTTCTTTACCAGATTTCCCCCTTGTTATACATAATGCATCCCCACCCTACCCCACTGATCATAATTTAGACATTTTGAAATCTACACTACCCCATGATCCTTCCATGGGCACATATGTTTCAGCTTTTTTGGCCCAGTGGTTCCTGAGAAGAAGATTTTCAAAGATTTTTCCTATATATTTCTATGTGAGACTTTGATTAACTATAATGGCCCCGCCCTTCCCCTAGGGGTCATGAATCCTACAATTTAGAATTTACACTACCCCAGAATGATTCCACATAAGCTTCACTTTTTCTGGCCCAGTGGTTCTTAAGAAGAAGATTTTCAAAGATTTTTCCTATATATTTCTATGTAAAACTTTGATTCCCCATTGTGGCCCCGCCCTTCCCCCGGGGGTCATTATTTGAACAATTTAGAATCTACATTATACCAGGATGCTTCCACATAAGTTTCAGCTTTTCTGGCCCAGTGGTTCTTGAGAAGAAGATTTTTAAAGATTTTTCCTATATATTTCTATATAAAACTTTGATTCCCCATTGTGGCCCCGCCCTTCCCCCGGGGGTCATTATTTGAACAATTTAGAATCTACATTATACCAGGATGCTTCCACATAAGTTTCAGCTTTTCTGGCCCAGTGGTTCTTGAGAAGAAGATTTTCAAAGATTTTTCCTATATATTTCTATGTAAAACTTTGATTCCCCATTGTGGCCCCGCCCTTCCCCCGGGGGTCATGATTTGAACAATTTAGAATCTACATTATACCAGGATGCTTCCACATAAGTTTCAGCTTTTCTGGCCCAGTGGTTCTTAAGAAGAAGATTTTCAAAGATTTTTCCTATATATTTCTATGTAAAACTTTGATTCCCCATTGTGGCCCCGCCCTTCCCCCGGGGGTCATGATTTGAACAATTTAGAATCTACACTACCCCAAGATGCTTCCACATAAGATTCAGCTTTACTGGCCCAGTGGTTCTTGAGAAGAAGATTTTTTAATGACCCAACCCTATTTTTGCCTTTTCTTGATTATCTCCCCTTGCGAGGGGATATGTCCCTTAATTTTAACAATTTAAATTTCCCTTTACCAAAGGATGCTTTGTACCAAGTTTGGTCAAAATTGGCCCAGTGGTTCTTGAGAAGAAGTCGAAAATGTGAAAAGTTTACAGACGGACAGACGGACAGACGGACGGCTGGACAGACGGACGGACGACGGACAAAATGTGATCAGAAAAGCTCACTTGAGCCTTCGGCTCAGGTGAGCTAAAAAGTCTCGTCTAAAGTCATCATTTTGTACGTTCTATAGTTAATACAATGACCTTGTCAGCAAATACAATTTAACATTGAGTCAAATGCTGACTGACGTTTCTCATACTTAATGTTAGTCCATTATTTATACACTGAATTGTCGACGAACTTTCCCGTTATTTCCCGATCATGACAAGGAGTACACGGCGGGTGTGACCGATCGGCAGGGGATGCTCATTTCTCCATGGCACCTGATCCCACCTCTGATGTTTTGAAGGTCCGTGAATTGAATGTTGTTTGTTACTTCCATATCCTTAAAGGTACTTGGACACAGATTTGAAGTTAATATTTTCTCATTTTTTCTGTATAATATCACGAATTATATATTTTAATAGCATTTCACACAAAAATTAATTAAAAATCTTATTTCATTTAAAAGTTATTAAAACTTTAAATTTTTTGGTGGGGTTGATTGACACATCCTTGCACTTTCATAAATTTTAACTTTATTCTTAATCCTTAGGAAAAGTGGCAATTTTGATGTGTTTTAATGAGAAATATTAAAACTTTTATCAAGAAAAATAATTTTATTCAGAGTAGAAATGTTAGAAAGCAAAAACCTTCACAAGTCTCGTCATTCCGTACTAAGAGATGCGTACAGAGTTTAGCAAATCGAGCACACTCGTGTTATGTACACAGTTTTTGTAAACAGGGCTCGAGCTCTGTTATTGTTTATATTTAGAATTCACCGCGTGCGTTCAATCGTCACAGTCTGCTTACCACAACTACACGGACTGACATTATATTGTGTGTTTGTTTTGCTTTCGAACGTGTCTACTCTGAATTTTCTGGATTATAGTATTAATATTTTTCATTTATACAAAACGAGATTGCCACTTTTCCTAAGGATTAAGAATAAAATTAAATTTGTGAGAGTGCAAGGATATGTCAATCAAACCCGCCGAAAAATTTGAAATTTCAGTATCTTTTAAACGAAATAAGATTTTTAATTAATTTTTGTGTGAAATGCTATTAAAATATATAAGTCGTAATATTATAGAGAAAATAATAACTTCAAATCTGTGTCCAAGTACCTTTAATCCTCCATTCTAACTAAATCCATCTCTGATGTTTTAGATGTCTGTGTTTTGTCTGCTTCAAAATTTCAGCTTTAATACTGTTCATTATCTACATATATTTTATTGATCTATTTACACTTCTGAATTACGGAGGAATAAATGGTTTTATATTGCCTTTAAGTCGTTTTACAAGAGACCAGGCTTGGGGCGAATTACATTGTAAAGTAATACAGTACATAACCATTACTTCAACAATTTGGGCATTATATAACCATTACCAGTATGTACCCTATTTTCTTAGAGTAATGCATCACATTACCATTACTTTAGTACAGTAATGCTTTGCCATTACCATTTCTTTTGTTTTTTTAAAACAGAAATACAAAACAATTTTTTCCATAAACAGGCATCCACCACCTTCAACACTAAACATGATAAATGATAATTCAAATTTAATTCAAATACTTGTATATATTACACTGTCAATAACTTACCATCAAAGGAAGTTCAAACTTTCAAATTGTCAGTAATATAAAACGTGTAAAATAAGCACTTTTGTGTAACTATTAATGTAATTGTGGTACTTTACTTAAAACATATTTTTATTTTATAATACAACAAGAGGCCCAGGGGCCACAGCGCTTACCTGAGCACATCGGTTAGGAAAAAGCACATATCAGATCAGACCTGGTAGTTTACTGAGGTGGGGGGGGGGGAGCTTGAATTTTAACCCCCCATGGGGTCATGATTTGAACAAACTACAATCTACACTACGTGAGGATGATTCCAAATAAATATCACTAATCATGGCTTTGAAGTACTTGAAAAGAAGATTTTGAAAGGTTTCCCTATATATTCCTATGTAAAACTTTGGTCTGCCATTTTGGCCCCACCCTAGACCCGGGAGTCATGATTTGAACAAACTTGAATCTACACTACCTGAGGATGATTCCACATGAGTTTCATCTTTCCTGGCCCAGTGGTTCTTGAGAAGAAGATCTTTAAAGATTCTTCCTATATATTCCTATGTAAAGTTTTGATCGGCCATTTTGGCCCCACCCAACCCCTGAGGGTCATGATTTGAACAAACTTGCAACTTATGTGCATTTTGCTCTGCTAAGCAGAGAATGCATGTATGTCTTCTTTGGTCAATAGCTTTTTCATAGTCAAGGTTGACCAGCTCAATGTTTTATAAGTCCAGTCAGAAGAAAAGGACTTGTAATTTGGAGCACTTCTCCAAACAATGCACTGTTTAATTGTTACATAACCCAAAGGCTTGGTGTGTTTTGATGAGATCGGGTTCGGTCGAATAGAATGGAGAGCGGGTTAAAAACTAGCTCCATTAATTAGTGGGAAAAGAATGGTTTGCAGTAAGTTTTTAACCGAAAACTGATATATGTGAATATATATTGTATTTACGTTGCCTTGTTGATCTTAATTCTGGATAGAATGGACATTTCGGTTAGTTTGTAAATTTTCTGGTGTCTCAATGTGCTTTTATGAGAAGTGTTCTCTGACTTGTACATGCTGGCTACATATGGACACAGCTTTGTATACCTGCTAATTTGTGTGTATATAGATAGATGTATATAAATAGGAATGACACTACAACCATCTAGTGATACAATTAATCTAGTCTCTCAAAGTTATTCTCTTATTTTCGGGGAGACAATGGACACCGTCACTCAGAGCTCGGCAGTATCATTAGATGACACTCTAGCTATTCAAAATGTGGCTATTATCAGTATATATTAGTTAGTGTACCTCATACGCAATTAAAAAAAAAGATTTTTAAAAATTTTATATAACATCTCAGAGCGCGACTATATGTACTGATATGTGAAGTATGGGTAGGTAAATATTGTCGCCGACACGTAAAGAACAAAAATATATACAGTGTACCGTCACTTCCACTCGAAAGATCAAACTTTATATGCATACGAGCTAACCACACATCAGCCATAATTGAAATTCCGCCGTACCATCTTTTTTTCTTATAACCATAAGTTTGTTCCCACAAAAATATTCGAGTTTACAGTGTTATCATGATTTATTATAATATTGTATGTCTGCTTAATGGCCATGACAAATGAGAAATCGTTTCAACATCACATCGCAGACAGGAAAGTTTAAATGATTGATCATGAGTTAATTCAAACAAAATGATCGTACCTGTATGAGTGATTTTTCAGATATCTGACCCCTGTTTTTAAGATATGTCACAATTCCTCCATGATTTTGCTCTTGAAAGTAAACATCCTTCCATATTTCCACTTCTGTCTTCAGAGAAGTCTTTTCTAGTCGGTAAATCGCATCAGGGCTTGCAGACAAAATAAGAAGTTCCTTGCATTTCTTCATAAGCTGAAACAATTTGTTTACAATTTTTAGAAGAGTATTCATAAATCCATCCCTGTTTATTAAACGGAGAAGGAAAAGAAGCTGGCGAATTTCCAGTGATTATAAAATGTCTCCCATCATATCGTGCGTGTCAAACGTAAAGAAAATTCATAGAAAACCTTAAAAATGAACAGTCTTAAGTTTCGTCTTATTCCCTTATTTATGTAGCAATACATTTATACCTTCATCACCTCAATACGCAAGAGCATGCTCTGTGTATGTACAATATCTAAAACGAGGTAAATTTTTGACAAACAAGTTAATGAAACAAAATTATCAGCAGTTTCGTTTAAAATCATCATTTAATCAGTTTTATGGTCGATACAGTCCTCGGGCCCTAGGAAGGATCATAAAACTTACAAATTTTTCTCTTTATCTAAATGTGCCATACGTAAAAATTTATTGCCATTCAAAGACATTATAGGTTTTCATATTAAAGTTTTTAACATTATTTTCTTATTTAACAGAATACATAAGAAACAAATTATAAGGCACATTTAGGATGACACTGTCTGGTCTTTCAAGTTAAACCTCACCTTATCGACCTCTTCTTTTTGGGTTTCTGCTGCGTTCATAACCTTGATGATAATAATAGCTGTCACGTCATTATGGTAACCGACAAATGCATCATTTATGGTTGGTCCTCTTCCTTTTTTCTGTACTCTTAACAAACCAAAAACAATTACATGTACAAACGTTAAATGTGTCATTAGCTTCTTACCTACGGTCTTCCAATTCATTCTATACCTTCATGTTCACAGAGCTATACTTCATTTATAGATTTATCTCTTTTTGTTCTTCGACAAGACAAATGCTAATTATATGGAATGCCAAATTAACATATATTCAAATTATTGTTCCTATCTTCAAATGAATTGAAGATATGTACAATTGAATTAAAGATAGGTACAACTGAATTGAAGATAGGTATTAATAATTATACCTATCTCTAAGGAATTATACCTAGGTACAAATGAATTATACCTATCCTATCGTTAATGGAATTACACCTATCTTCAATTTAATTACACCTATCTTCAATTCAATTAAAGACAGATTCAGTTGAATTATACATGTACGTATCTCTTATTCACTTGAAGATAGGTATAATTGATTTAAAGATAGGTATAATTGATTTAAAGATAGGTACAATTGATTTGATGATAGGTTCTATTAACACATATCATAAAGGATTTGAAGATAGGTACAATTCAATTATACCTTGGTTCAATTCATTTTGTGTTGTTGAAAAAAAATGAACGCTCCCTTGGAGACAATAATGAACATGGATGGAAACGCACAGAATCTACAGAGCGACAACAACGAGGATTTCAGGAGAAATAAAGGCAAATTCAAAATATGCAAAAAGCATCATATACTTATTAAAATACACATTTATAGCATGTGCATTGTATATATATCTTGTATGGCAGCCGATGAATATTCCGATAAACTTTCTCGCTAGCTGTGACGTTTCGGAAATTACGTATGATAAAGGTAGATATTATTGCCAATATCCTAATAATTAAAAATATGTTCATTTTAATTGTACCTATCTTTAAATCAATTACGTTATCTTCAATTCATTGCTTTTCTACCTGTTTTTAAATCAATTGTACCTACTGTGAAATTACTAATTTTCGTTGTTTTCGAGGTATGGACAGACCCATTAATTTATAATTACCACGAAATGTAAAATTTCATAAGCATTACTACTAAAAAAATTTCCAACCACGAAATCAAATCCTCACAAACCAATAGTTCATCTTTATAATACATTTCTCCTAAAAGACATGCACCTCATTGTAACAACAATTGAATACAATTTGGTTTTGTATTCCAATTTATTATGTTATAAAACATTTTAAACGGGCTATCCATAACATATCAAACTTTGTTAAATAATGAATATTAGATGAAATATATGTATTTAAAAATTCATTGAAAATATATTAAGTTATGTTAATTAAAGTAAAAAGAAATTTCTACAAAGTTATTTCAAGACTTTTCATCCCATGCCGATCATTCCTCTAAAAGACGTTCGTATTACAATTGAGACTTAAAAATCTGTTCATTCTCCTTTAAACTAAATCTGACAGGCTACCTAGCCTGTAATGTAAATGTGAACTTGAACAAGAAAAGCGACACTAATCATAATTAAGTATGTAAAGGTGGAGTTTTTGTTCACCCTGTTGACTTATTCGAATAGAAAAAGCCTCCTTCTATTTCAAAAATATTTTTAACACATGCATTCTGTATTAACATTCAATCTGATTTCCAATATTGAGTTCGTAAATCCGTTGCTTTTTGATATATCCAGAGCTGAAAAATGTTATAAACGATTTCGGAAAAAACCCATGTGTGTATTTAAGTTATAATTAGAACACGTTTTTGCAGAAAATGCCTTCTCACCGTTCATGCTGACCCTAAATTTGATTCTCTCAACTAGTACTACTTTAATATATCAGATAAATTGTCCTTTTTAGACATATACTCCCATACATTATCAAACATTGGATATATCCCAAAGATTGTGATAATGATATTTCACTCCTCATAATCAATGAGATATTACAATGTTTAACAACGTATGGGAGAAAATGACTCAATGTCGATATCCGTGGGTTTTATCCCATCAAATACTTTTCCCCAGTGAAAGAAAGGTGAATAATTGTCAGGACTAAAAGTCCCCAATTCTCCGATAGGATTATGATTTTCATGACTTCATATCTCTGAAAAGATAAGGTGTGTGTGATTTCAACACGTGATGATACTGACAAGAAATCCCTCCAAGTGTTGCAATTAACTTTTGGACATCACAACTAGACATTGTTGTAAAAGTTCTGGACAATGCCTTGTCCGAAGTTAAATGTCGCACTTTTAAAAGTGATCAGAAAAGCTAAGTTGAGCTATTGGCTCAGGTGAGCTAGAGCATTTATTACTTACATTAATTCAGAAAATTTTTGCATCCATTTCTGTAACATATTTGCATGTTGCAAGTCCTCTTTTGTCAACAAGGTATCGATACGTAGAAAATGCTTCTCCAGGCGGTTTATCAGTGGAACCGGAAAGGTGTTGTACACTGTCTGCTTCTTTGCAATGACGATCACCCTGTGTACAAAATTTAAGAGACCCGATCATTTAAATGACTAAAAGCAAGCCAGAATTAGATGAGAACATGTTTTTGGAAAAAATGTGTGATATATTTATTTTATTTGAAAAACAATTTAATACAGTATGTTAACGTATCAGTAAAGGTTTGGGCTTAAAACTCGGAAAACCAAACTTAATCAATTGAAAAGGTATTGCTATTTTGATTATAGAAAATTATGTCGTACTGAACTAAATAAACACTCTTGTATATACATTTCCATTAAAATTTGCCTTAGGCGATTATGTAGATCTTAATTTAAGATACGTTCGTCTTTTCAAATGATATGTACATTCAAAATGTACCAAGAAAATGATCAAGAAATAGTTATACATACTACCGGTGCACGCAATGTTTATAGACAGCTTGATTGATGCACTGATAAATATCAAATTGATGAATGTTGCCAATTATGATCGTTACAAAGACATAATTACCCGAATTGCTTGTGGACCTTTACTTTAATGCGATGTGTTCCTAGACCGAGGTCAACATATCTTTCTCCACCAAAAGATACATAATACTGAAAAAAACATGGTAAATCAAAATGCTATATCACTCATTTCAGGATAATTTTTTCTGTGAATCCAAAAAATGGTTCGTAAGGACAAGTTTTGTGGCTAAGTATTTAATAATATTGTTTCCATTTTCAAAATTAATTTCACCGACATAAATTCAAGGATCTTTGCGTAACATGAATCCAACAAAATATTAATTCCCATAAAAAGTTTTGATAGAAAAATGCACCTTGAAAATAAACTAAATGAATAAGCAATCTGAGAGTATTGCATTAGCAATACTAGTCCCCTACCTTTAAAGGTGCATGGACACAGATTTGAAGTTAATATTCTCTGTATAATATCACAACTTATATATTTTAATAGCATTTTCCCACAAAATTTTTAAAATTTCATTTCATCTTAAGGTTATTGAAACTTCAAATTTTAGGATGGCTTTGATTGACACATCTTTGCACTCTCACAAATTTTACTTTTATTCTTAATACTAGGAAAAGTGGCAATCTTGAGTCATTCTCCAACATGCCTTTGATGCCTACTTCATAAAGTTGGACGTTACCATTAGCAAACATATACATATCAAGAACATATATTTTTTATAGTTAAAACCATAAAATAAATTTTATATTCTGGTTTAAAGTGATTACTTTGTTCTCTGATTATATCAAAAATTTCAGATGGTCAATAAAGTGTCCAATCTTTTGTTGAAATAGTATCAAGACAATCGCTATCGTTATTTCAAACAACAATTTGGTGATATGTTTCTTAAAAACACAGCTACTTTTTAATTATCATAAATGAAATGAAATAATGACTTTTGTTTAAAATCAGGTTTATTAGTAAATACTTATGACTGTTTTAAGGAACAATTTCACATTTTGGTTCTACGAAAATAATTTACCTGGTTTAAGACATCATATAAACTTTCGTAGAGATTCTCAAGATTCAGCAATATAACAGTTTTTCCAGCTTCCATGCACAGCTTAATACGATTTATGTTCCGGCATATCTAGTTAAAAAAACAAAAAAGAGGCCATTGGCCCTTAACATTAACTAATGCAGATATTTATCTAAACATTAATAGAAATAAAGATACTCGACATTTTTTGAACCTCAGTTGATTCCTTCATTTTCATATCAAACCTGTTTGATGTGGTACAAACCGGCCGAGGTGTGCCGAGTGACATTTATCCCTGTGGTCTTATCGTTAAGGCATAAATTATTAATTGTCAAAAAAGTCAAATAGCTGAAGTATAAAAATGAATTGCATCTACAGTAAAACATTTGAAATTGCTGTTTGATACCTTATTTGGAAACTACATTAAAAAACGCATGTTTGCTGAAACATTCTTTATACATGTATATATAGTTTAAGGCCATTATCTCGTTCGAACAAAGTAGTTTGGAACTCCCTTTATGGTTCTGTTTTTTAAGCTTATTTTCTCAAATCCCTGGATATTTCGAAGTTTATTCATGGTCCTTTTGAGTTCAAAATAACAAAGATTTCAATGCAAAGTTTTATTGCCACATCCCTTCCCCATGTCCCCAAAGGTCTAAGGTTTGAATAAATTGTAACCAGCCTATATAGAAATTTTATTTTTGCATGTAACATTTGATTCAGATTTTAAAGAAATATATTTAATATGTTATTATAAAATTGTTTACCCCTTTTGTAATCCTGTTCCCACTTCGTGGAAAATGATTGCCAATATACTTCTTAAGTTTGCAGGTTTTAGATTGTTCCTTAAGTTTACTAAAATATTATCTTATATCCATTATTCTTAACATACAATGATTCCTTCGAGGAATCAAGAATGTTTCTCTATATAAAGTAAAAATCTATTTGAAGACACCACATCGACACAGTGGAAACATAAACCCTTCAATTCCAAAATTTTCTACTCGGTTAAGAAAAAGAAAGACGGGTTTGTAAAAGACACTCTTGTAAGAAAAAAAGATTTGATAAAGGAACAAGTAATATTAAGATGAACTAGTTACCTGTGCATATTCTTGATCTAAAGGAAATCCACTCCCAAAAATAGTTTTGAAATCTCGTATATTTTGAATTCTTTCTGCCAAAATTGGCAACAAAGAATGACTTTCTGTTAGCAACAGCAGATATCTTGTTTCTCTAAAATAAGCATTTGAGGTGTAAGCAATTCCATAACAAATATTTTATAACTATGTTTATCACTTTTGTATCTCTTTTGAATTTACGTTTATGCTTATTTGAAATCTTGATTAAAAATTTCAATTAAAAAATTGAATATTAAACTTTTATAAACCTTTTTGCGTTACCGATTTATAATTTAAAAAAAATTGGTGGAAAAATGGTAAGCCATTTAATTGAAATTCAAAATACAATTATAAAAGTATTTACCTTTATATAATACTTATACTTATATAATGGTTTACTAGATCTGAACAAGACTGTGACGGAAGTAGCATTATTTGAAAGGAAAGAATTTTTTTGTAGAATTATTACCATGGTTAGATTGTCCATGAACAGGTGACAGACGACCAACCAATAAAAATATTATTTGACGTCCAGACGATATTACTTTTGAATACTATATATTTTACATAATTACCCATCCTCTTTGGTTGTAATGGAATGAAGGGCTGTTTTTATCAAACCAAATGCTGAGCAGTCAGGCTCCTCCTTTGACTATAAGATAATTCAATATTTTAGCACAGTACAGTAAAAAAATTGAGCCAGCTGTTATTTTATATATACCCACCTCCTCATTCAACATTGTAATGTCTTCTTTAAGATACTTTGAAAATATCTTCACAGGTTCAAAATTTTCAAGACCTCCAAAGTTTCTTTTGATTGCATGAACTAATTCTCTTGAAGACGGTCTTCTCGTCGTCTTTTTAGCAAAGTTATACAGCATTTTTATAATGCTAGAAATAAAAAGTATCCAATTTGTAACTATTATAATTCAGCAGTCTAAAAAACAAAAAAAATATGTTTATTGTCAATACCAATTGATTTGCATACCTATAAAAATCGCGAAGTCCAAAGAATTCTGTACCGGAAGGACGTTTATTGAATATTTCTAGATAGGCCTTTGAGATTGGTTGTATGAGGTGTTCCATAAAGGCGAAAACATTTTCCTTTCTTGAAGAACAAATTCCCCTGCAAATATAAACAACCATAGTAGATACCAAGAAGGATACGGAGATAACGAACAGTATTTAATATCAAAGTCCATAAAACAATACAAAACAGGAGCAGAGCAAAGACGGACCTCCGAAACATCAGAGGTGGGATAAGGTGCCATGGAGGAGTGAGCATCCCCTGCCGACCGGTCAGACCCGCCGTGTGCTCCCTGTCATGTTCGGGAAATAACGGAAAAATCCGTTGTCAATTTATTGTGAAAATAATGGACTAACAATTAGTATGAAAAACGTCAGTCAACTTTTGACTTGTTGATAAATTGCATTTACTGACAAGGTCATATCGACCAAATAACTTAAGAAATGATGACTTTAAACGAGACTGCTTATATTCTTGTTTCACCAACTTGCTTGTCAATAATTTACCTCGTTTTAGAAATTGCTCATAAGTAGAGCATTCTCTTGCGTATCTAATCAGATGAGATATAAATAATATTTAATTTGAAAAATCTTATTAAACGATAAATTCAGAAGACCGTCAAAATTAGAATAAGTTTCCATGGAAGAGTAAACATCCCCTCTCTGAGGATAAAAGATCCGCTGTTAATCCAGGATCTGGTCAGTGGAAAAATCCATATAAAAACACGTTAAAAACGCCAGTCAGCATTCGACGTAACTATATCTTGTTAACAAGTTTATTGTAACTACTATGGCAGCTGCAAAATTTTGGCATTAAACGAAATTGTTGATATCATGACATGCTCTTGCAAATCAAAGCTAAGATGATAATTTACTTACCTTGACATTGGTCCTTTTGCAAAATTATTTTGTTAAAAACATTCTGATTGTACACACAAGTACTCTGAAGTTGACATCAAAAATGCTTGAGTTTCTGATTTACAATATCTATGTGGTTTTCGGAGATCAAGTATTCCAACAATTTATTGGAATTCCATCTGTACCAATTGCATCTCATTATTAGCAAACCTTTTTTTGTATTCGTATTTAATAATTACTAAACACTGGTGTATACTTCTAATATGAATTCGGGTTTAGAATCACCAAAATAAGCATGATTGATTCATTCATTTGATTGTATATTGTGTACATAAGTCCCACTCGAGAATTTTTCAATCATATAGAGACGCCACCACTTGCCGTTGCAGAGCTGCAAATTTTTTCCTAAACTCGGCACTTAAGGCCATTGAGAAAGTAAGGGTCTTTTTTGTGCCAGCACCTATCGCGACACGGGATCTCGGTCATACAGTTTAATCCGAAAGACCAATCCCCACGTCCCACAGTGGGATTTGAACCTAAGAATCAACTCCTTACATCACGACTCTAGAGCAGGCGCTTTAACCTTTGCGCCACGCAAGCGACAAAATAAGTAGGAACTTTAAACAAATGCTGATTTTTAAAAGCCGATATTTACCCCAAGTCCAGAAAAGTTGAAGCGATGGGTGCGTTTGCCTATTGATACTTCTTGCGTTTTTTTTTTATCTATAAAAAGAATCTAATGAATCTATGCACGAGGGCTGTTCAATAAATGATGTCCTCGGTGCTCGGAAAGAAACAAAAACACTTTTCAATGATTTAGTCTTCATGATGTCTATTAAGGTTCATAAACCCTCAGCTCACTCATATGAAATTTTCTTTAACTTTTATGATTTTCCAAAGGAAACATAGATGCTGAATAAAATACAAACAATTATAGCATGGCTTGCAGGGCAAAATTTGGCAAAAAATGCAATTAAACTTGACAAATTTATAAAGGAATAATAGACATTTGTGTCATTAAGAGTTATCTCTCTTATCAGAGTATCCATGTACCTTAAATATTGTTAATGATCGTTAATGATCATTTTTTAGAATGGCCTTTCGTATGCAGATTCTATTATTTCTTGGACTTGTTCCTTTCTTTCTGAAAGGTGTTTTTTTCAAGTTTAGAAAAATAAACAAGTATAAAGGTGAAAGATCTTGCAAATATTATTGCAATTGGTGTGACAAAACATTAACTTTCTGTTTATCCCCAAACTCCTTTACTTGTCAGGGCGTGTGGATTTGCACGCTGTTCCTTCCTCTCATAAACCTTTCAATTTTTTTTGCAAAAACTTTGCTTTCTAGACTCCTCCAGAAATTGAAATGCGTCATCTAATAAGAATTTGAAAAATAAGACCACTGATATTGAAGAAAATGGCATATGAAACTGTCTCTGTGCTCGTGCAATTTTTTGCTTTTCAGACCTTTGTTGTTTTGGCGAGTGCATCTAATTTCAGATTTGTTTTGAGGGTTTAAAGCAATTGGTTCAAGTTTCATTATCTTTTTTGAATTTCATACAAACTTAAATTGCTATTTTTTAAAAAAGAATTGTTTAGATATTCTTACACGCTGTCGTTTTCACCCATTTTTCAAAACATAGGGTGACAGATACTTACACAGCGCTGTGCTCTAAATCTTTTTCATCCGGTACTTCTCTTTGGACCAGTATTCCTCTGTTCATTTTTGCAGGATCTAATGCCCAGTTTGACAAACCAAGAAAAGAAACCTAAAACAAATTAAAAATAACTAAAAAAAGGGCAATGGAATAGAATATAGTCGCCTTGTACATATGTCCATTTGAACAGCCAAAATAATTTTTCTGATTTGTACCTACCTTTTTATGACAATTGTCATCCACTGTTCTATCGTCTCTACACCCGTCCTCAAGCAAAGGGTGCAAAATCTGAATAAAAATTTGGTTAGGCTTATATAAAGTAATGAGGTTTTTCATCGCTTAATCCGTCTGTTCAGATATTATAATCAAATTGACAATTATTTATCTATTTTTGAAAGCTTCACTAAAGGTACCTCAAACTAATTTCTAATGAAAAATGAAACCCCTTTATCCAATATTTTTGAAGAAAATATTCGTAGCAAAATAATTCTTTTGAAAAATATTAAATTTAAAATGAACTCACCTTAAGAGGCATGGACGGAGAATCTTCAGCTAAACCAATTTCGTCCAAAGCAACAACAGAACAAAAGGTTGTGAGATCTTTCCCCTTTTGGAAGTTTGCTGCCTGGTCAAATGTATTTTGTATTCCTCCGGCAGTTGCCAGGGGACTGCATTGGAAGGATATCATCTGAATCTGGAATCGCAGAATCAATATTTATCGTAAATACTCTTCATCTAAAGGAAATAGATAATTGGTTGACGTCTCAATATTTGATTACTATGCAGAGGTTTGACAAATTTCCCAGCATTTAAAATATAACTTGTAAGCGCACTGCAAAAATAATGGATACAGCCAGGTTGACGACATTAGACTACATGCATGTACATATATTGGTTCTTCTACATTCTACATCGGTTTATTTCTAGTCATTTAAAATAGAACGAAGAGACGGTAAGGACGCTCTCATGTACAACTATGTAGCATGACAATTTCGATTACTTTGAGCTATTTATATTAAAAGGTTGATAATTGGTTGCTTTTTGTGAATTGCTACATTAAAATCAAATTTCTTTTTTGAGGGAGTTACACTGGGAAAATTCTTGAACCTGCACATGACAAAAATAGTTTGTAGGTACATAACATTTCAAAATCGACGTTGCATTTTTCTTTAAAATGGGTAATCTTTTTTTTTTTACATCTTCAGACTATGTTATTCAAATCTGAAAAAAATTTCTTTAAGATGAATAAACAAAATTGACCAAGACGTAAAAGGATTTACGATTTTCCAGCATAAAGAGAAAATCCTCAAAGAATAAATTCCTATCAGGGAACTTAATAGAGTGCAATCGAATGACAGGAAAACTAACCAAATTCTTCAAATTGTGTTTAGTAAACTGGAGTCGAGAAAGGTTTTGCACAATTGGCACATGCTATACATATTAATTTATGCTAAATACTACTATCTATTACTACTTTAATCTATGCATGATAGATAGTGCTAGGACATGTAATATTATATACTTATCCACTGGTTATGAGTGGGATAGCTCTTTTATTAAACCCGCGACAGGGAACTATACCGCGAGGGCTTGCCCGAGGGGAATAGTCCCTGTCAAGGGTTTGATAAAAGAGCTATCCCACTCACAAACAGTGATAAGAGATTTATTATACTGATGTATAATATAATTTCTGAGGTTTGCATTTTTTTGGAGTAAGATAATAATGCAAGAATAATCTGAAATCCTGATGACGTCTCAGTGCTACTGAAGTCATTATGACAGCATCAGTAAATAGATTTATCGCTGGAAATCAAAATTGGAGGCAAAAATTGCATGAAAATTTTCCGAGGGTGGATAGCAAAAACTATACCCCGGGGTATAGCTTTGCTATGCATGAACTATAAAAGATAGCTATTTTACCTTCTGAGCTTTTTATAGGAAACATTTTAACAGAAGTATAATAAATACATATATAATACGCACAAGATATAACAATAAAAACACAGTATACATGCATACTTATTTTAAACTATAGTTCTTTAATATAAAACCGCTGCGCACGGTTATCAAACCCTTATAAATAAGTACAAAATCATAGTTCAAAATTATTAAACCAAGGCACATCATTTTAAAATCACATTACATGATTATATAACCACATCAAAAGAATATAAAATCACATAATATTTAAATCCATACCATATTCATTATTCGACCGCTTATATAGCGCGGTGATTAGAGGGTCTGTTCCAGAAACGCGAAGGAAGTAGCTGAGCCTTACGTCGTGAGTTCGAATCCACTGCAAGAAGTGGAAAGCGGTCCGTCGGATGGGCCCGAAAAAACGAGGTTTCGTGTTGCAGTAGGTGCTGGCACAAAAAAAAAATCCCTCACTGCACAATGGCCCAAACTGCGGAGCATTGGTATAAATTTGCAACACTATATAGCTACCGGTAAGTGGTGGCGTTTCTATACGAGTGCAAAATTCTCAAACAAATATATATATTCAATTGCACCACGAAGATAGCTATTGTAGTCCATACAACTGTTTTTGGAACCTTTTACTTTCGATCCTCAGCAAATTTTAATAACCGATCAATCATCCAGTTTGGTGAGATTACAATGAGACTCTAAATGGATAGGGTACAGATACGCAAATTATACAGCTACATATTAGCTTGATAGGCTCCTGGGGCTTTGTTGAATAGAACAGTTTAATCATGTTAAAACTTCCTTGTAGTACTTTCATTTTACTTTACATTATATTATATCATTTAATCAAATTTACTTATGTTTTTCATTACATTCACAGAAGTTATTACCTTCTTAAAATGATGAAAAATCTCTCCATGGGAATCACCTCCTTGCATTGCTTCATCAACAACCATTTTTGACAAAGACTTTGAACTGCCCGGTTTACCGACAACAAAAAGCGGTATCTTCAGTTCGATACATGTCACCATCATGAATACATTTTCTTTTAGAGCTGTGTTCTTTGCAATCTTTGTATTTAGCCGAACGTTTTCCAAAATGAAATCTTGACACCTTCAAAAGTTAAAGCAACATATTATGAATATTTACTCATATGTACATGTATGTGCATGTATCTAAGTGCGTGTATATGCAAGTGGAAATGCAGTATTTTAAAAGGGATGAATTTATTATAACATATTTCATTATATTTGAAAAATATCTAAAAAATTTGTCAATTTTCTACGAGAAGCTTATTAATTCGGTTTCCAATTACATAAGTGTACAGGTAATAGCTGTAAAAATAACTTGTGAAGCACCAGTTTCATTTAAATCTACAATACATTGTGTAATTTTACTGAATAATCATAAAAAAGTAAAAGTCCAAAATTTATTTGTACGATAACAAAAATACCTTGATATTTCGTTGAAGAATTGTTGGGCCCCACCAGGAATAGGCAACGGGGACTTAAAAAACTGGACAATGTGTTCTCTGTATTTCGCCTTGTCTTTCAGTGCCGCGTGATAACATACCCCTAATGACAACACCAGAGCCCTTGTGTCTCTACTCAGTTTCTAGTAAAATTAGGTATATTATTTTGATAAGTAAGATTATTATTAAAGCAATCATTTCATTTGTGAAAATAAACCTATCAAATCATTTACTTAGAAGGTAGACTCAAAAAATTTAGAAGAATTATTCTTCAACTCTCTTCTTTCATGATATTTATTTCTATCTTTAATCTTCTAACGTCCATTGATTTAAACAGTAGAAGTCAATTTAGAGGTATGGAAACCATAAATATTGAAAATTAAACAAGAGGGCCAAAGACCTTAAGAGTCATCTGATTATAAAACAAAATTCCATAGAGGATACATAGTGTATAAAATGAAAGCTGCAAACAGAAAATTGGGTACCACAAAATGAATTAATTTTTATCCAATCAAACGAAGTGTTTCATTAACCAGAATTAAATTATATTAAAATGACTTATCATGATTTTGTTGTTTTGAGAGGATTCTTAAATGATCTTTTCAATATATTCCTTACTAAAACTTTGATCACCTATTTGATCAAATTTGAATTAACATTAATAAGATGTGCTTCCATATAAATAGGAAATGTAGATAAGTAGAAATCTTTCATCATCCATGTAAAACTTTCATTGTTCATTGTAGCCGAACCTTACCCCGAGGATCATGATTTAAATGAACTTGAATCTACACAACATTGAGATATTTCCACATAAGTTTCATCTTTTTTGGCCCAGTGGTTCCTACCTGAAGATGCTTCCATATATATATGACCAATCAGGGCCTTCTTCTTTTGAGTTTTTTTCCTTAATTATCCCTATGTAAAACTTTGATCGTCTATTGTGACTCCACCCTAATCTCGGGGATCATGATATGAGCAAAATTGAATCTGCACCACCTGAGGATGTTTTCATAACATAACTTTCATTTTTATTGGCCTAGTGTTCTGAAGAAGATTTTTAAAGATTTTCCCTATGTATCCCAATGTAAAGCTTGATCGTCCATTGTGACTCACCCTTTCCATGGCGGTAATGACTTGAAATAACTGAAATCTACACTACATGAAGATGTTTCTATATACGTTTCATCTGTCTTGGCCCTATGGTTCTTGAGAAGATCTTTAAAAGATGCCATTAATTTTTCATTCATTCATAATCATCTCCCTTGGGAAAAGGCTTGAATCTTTACTGAATCACCATTACCTATTTAATTAAGGATACATTGTGGCAAGTTTAGCTGAAATTGCCTTAGTCGTTCTTGAGAAGAAGTCGAAAATGTGTATCCACACGACGACGGATGAAAACAGATAGTAACAGGTCACCTAAGTGATTCAGGTGACTTAAAAATCATCTCACATTCTCTTCAGAAAGCTTTTCTAATTCATCCATAATCTTGTGTCTACGGAACCACATCATCACTGAAAGGGCTCTCTCTACGTCTCTTAAACTGACAAAGCTGCATTCGTTCTGAAACAAATAAAAATAATAAGCAGTTTGTTGCAACACACTATGTAATAACATCGCAAAATGTAATAATCCTGTATAATTACATTTTGCATTATTACATTTTGCGTCGAGATCAACGCAGAATGTAATAACACAAAATTTAAATTTTTAAGTTTTTAATTAGTAACGCAATATGCAATGAAGCAAAACCTAATAAAATGCAATATCCATTTTTGTTGTATTGTGCTCAATGCAAAACATTACAAAATTAATTAAAACATATATTTAATATCGTGAAATTGGACTGGTATTGTCCTGAAATAGATGGGTTGATAATAGGAAACTCACATGAAATGTTGAATCGTGAACTTTAAAGTGCATATTTCAGTATAAATATATTTCAGCCCGAGAGCAGTAGTAAAGAATAGCTGCAACAATGAAGCAAACTATGTGGTCTTAAAAATTGTCGGATGCTGCAACTTTTCACCGACTTATACTCAATATTGTCTAAATTTCACTTTGTATTATTCAAACAAACCATGCATATCGGCTTGAAAACAAAGTTTATGAAATTTTAAACGAATTAAATTTATTGATATTTAATTGATTATTTGTTCTGTATATTTATTTTGTTAAAGCTTAGCGTATGCTTTTTGATTTTTGTGTTATATCCCTGGAATAAAAGGGTGCACATTGGTGTATTCTAGAAATACATGCAAGCTCAGCGCACACGACATGTCGGACTTATCACGTATATTACTAATTATTATACTTTCATGTTAAATACTAAAATCTGATTGGTTTAGACGCAGTTAACAATCCGTTCTATTACCCTCAGCCTTGGTAACACACGTGACAACGGGTAACACAACGGTAATGTTACATGCGTAGAAATTATGCGCGTACGGTTCACCGTAGAATTCTCAAAACGTCAGTTGTGCGTTTGAAAGAATCGGAATAAACTTGATGTCGATGAAAGCTTGCGTCCGATGTAGCTTACTTGAAAACAACAAACGACAGACGAAACATGCTTGCGAGTGCAGAAATAACGCAATTTTAGATAATAAAGAACTCTTAGAGTATCAAATAAACACTAAAGATGTCAGTAAATCTTTTTCGAAGTAGCGTGGAGTTTGAAAGCTTTTTAAACGTGATCGTAGACTGAAACGATCGACGATTTTTTTTCCGACATCCTAAATCAAGAAGACATTCAGTATAATAAAATAAATGGTGCCTGTTTTGGAGGGTAACAGTTGAAATTGACACCCCTCGGAAAACCATTGTCAACCTCCGCTGACGCGTCGGTTGACAATGGTTTTCCTTTGGGTGTCAATTTCAACTGTTACCCTCCAAAACAGGCACCATTTATATAATACTACTTTATATAACTAAATGTACACGTGTATGGAATGCACACGTCAATGCGTGCGCACGTTTTGAAATAAAGTTAAAAACTTTTTTTTTTATTTTCAAAAAGTTCCTTCCCTAGCTATCCTTTAATGGGGCTTCAAATACTCGCCTTCAAACAGACAAACAGACCTTTGACAATGAGGTAAATGTTACGGCTATCGCGGACACTTCAAAGTCTAAATATATCTTAGAACAATGTATAACGCACCTTTTCCTTTCTCATATAATTTTGTGACTCCTGAAGAACTTTGCACACCGCACTTTGGATCCTTTGAGTCAGATCTATTCTACGTTTTCGAACACCTGGTGCATCAATCTGAAAATAAAAGTGGTCATAAGGAAACGATTCTTCTTAAAATTAGTTCAAAAGATTTTTTTTAAAAACCATGATCTTTAAATCTCATTGATATCATTGAAAAGCAATATGATCTGAAATTTAAGAAATATATGCATTCTTATTAATTGAATTGATATGAAAGGCTATTATACTATATACTGGTAGAAAAAAATCAGTACACAATTTTATATTATAAAAAGGTGAACAAATATTTTAAATCATCTTTTTAAATCAACAAATATTTTAAATCACCTTTTTAAATCAACTCAATAATTAAGATAAATCCAACAGAAATACACATTCCTTCACATACATTTACGTATTTCTTTGCCATTTGCATTATGTACTGTTCCTCAGTTGACGAATCAAGTTGTCCGAAGTCCCATACTAAACTCAGCATACTTGACGGAAGTGGTTGTACTCGGTACACAAGTTGTCGCATTGGTATTTTACCTAATAGAAAGTGTAAAAAAGTACTGAAATGTCATCACATAATTTGCATACATGTACGCTAATTCATTGATAGAGTAAAACAGTAAATGGTTTACCAAGTTTATCATCTGTATCTGTTGCATCAACACGGTATCCAAGGCCTGCTTCCTCCAAACGTTTGATGACATCTGCACTGTGTCTGTTATAATTATTCAATTAATTATCTAGAACTATCACCGTGCGTAAATGGTTTAATTTTCAATGTTATATTTTTCTCTTACTATGATATGAAGTGGACAAGGGTAAACTAGAGTTTTCCAATGACCTTTACGTTGTCTATCTCACAGTTGATTCGATAAGGAAGAAAATGTTCCTCATATGAACAATTTCTTAAAAGAGGTTAGTTGTTGACAAACAAGTTAATGAAGCAAAAGTATCAGCAGACTTGTTTACAGTCTTCACTTCGTAGGTTCTATGGTCGATACAATGATTACGTCAAATGCTGACTGACTTTTTTCATACTAATTGTTAGGTCATTATCAACACACTGAGTTGTCCATGGATTTTTCCCATAAATTCCGATCATGACAAGGAGCACACGGTGAATGTGACTGTTCGGCAGGGGATTCTCACTCCTCCATGGCACCTGATCCTACCTCTGATATTTTGGAGGTCCGTGTTTGCTCCGCCATTGTTTTTTTTATATTGATGGACATTTGAGCTTGAGTGCTGTTTGTTATCTCTACATGTTACATTACAAATATCTCTGTAATCAAGGGGAGATAAATAAATTTGAAAGAGGCGGAAGATGGGTGCAGGTTGTGTGGACGCTAATATATTCATTTATTTGGAAAGGAATCCAAATTGTTTTTTTTTTCTTAAAAAGTAAATATATAAAAAACAATACCCCCCCCCCCCAAACAAGAGGCCCATGGGCCTTATAGGTCACCTGAGCATCATGCAACAACTTTCAAATGATTGAATTTGGTTCATGTTTTAAGCTAGATGCTATGACATTCACAATTTTGAAAGAGGCACCATTGCTAATCATAACTATACACTTAGCAATTGTTTAGTTTGTTTACTTAATACCCATAAGCAGGGTAGGGGAACAAAAAAGCATGTCAACTAATCAGTAATATTCAGCAATAATCAGGAGTGCCCTTATCACACATGAACCCCTGACCCTAGGTCTACACATTGCACGATTTTTGAAAAGGCACATTTGCTTATTAAAAATATTCAATTAATACCAAGGAGCAGATTTCAAACAATTCATTTTCAGTATATAGAAGTATAGCCCCCCCCTCCCCCCTCTTTGGTATCCCTGACCCAGGGGCCTTGAAATTCACAATTCTGAAAGAAGAGCCCTTGCACATCATAACTATATAAATAGTTCATCTGCTTATTACCCAGGAGTAGAGAAAAAGATTTTCATAGATGTAATGTATTATCACCATATAATCATGATAGAGCCACACCCTAACACCATAATCCCTGACCATGGGGCCATAAAATTCACAATTTTGGTAGAAGCATTCTTACTCATCATAACTATGTCCTTAATTAGTTTAATTAATACCTAGGAGTAGAGAAAAGACTTTTCAAAGAACGAATGCATTTTCACTATATAATCAATAGAGCCCCACCCTAACACCAGAACCCCTGACCCTGGGGCCATAAAATTCACAATTTCGGAAGAGGCTTTCTTGATCATCGTAACTATGCACTTAGTTTATTTAATGCCTAAGAGCAGAGAAGAGGATTTTCAAAGATTTAATGCATTTTCACTATATAATCAATAGAGCCCCACCCTAACACCAGAACCCCTGACCCTGGGGCCATAAAATTCACAATTTTGGTAGAGGCACTCTTGCTCATCATAACTATGTACTTAATTAGTTTATTTAATACTCAGGAACAGAGAAGAAGATTTTCAAAGAAATAATGCATTTTCACTATATACTTATTTAGCCCCGCCCTAACACCAGAACCCCTGCCCCTGGGGCCATGAATTTCACAATTTTGGTAGAGGACTCAATGCTAATTACAATCATACCAACAATTTGCCTGCTTGATGTCCAGGAGAAAAGAAGAATATTTTTAAAGATTGCACTAATTTTAGTGGTTTTTGCCCCACCCCCCAGGCCCCAGGGGGGCAGGGACCATGAAATTCACAATTTTTGTTCCCCTTCACCCATAGATGTTATATGCCAAATTTGGTTGAAATTGGTTTGGTGGTTTCAGAGAAGAAGCTGAAAATGTTCAAATGTTAACGCACAACGCACCACAGACGACGACGGACGAAAACGGATAGCAATAGGTCACCTGAGTTTACTCAGGTGACCTAAAAAAAAGCAATGTTGGTGTGGGTCTCTTTTCATGTACACTCCTATTTCCTACAAATTAATTAATACATGTATATGCTTGGGGAGAGGATATTTTTTATCATACTAATAATATACTTTGTCATATCAATTTAATGATATTAAAGAAAGTACTTAATATCTTATATTACTTCCAGTAAATTGAATATAAATGTATATACCGTGCGTCTGTATGATTTTAAAGCATAATATATATTTATTGTACCCCTTCTCAAAACACATCACAATAAATATTAACCCCCTATTAATTTTGTTTCCTTTTCTTTAATGCTAAAAAAAATAACTCCATTATTTACTTTAGCCATCTTTTTGCCAATTGATTCATATTTTTCTGAACACGTGCACAGTTATGAGAAATCGTGATTTGAATGTATCTTTGGTCAGAAAATATTTTTGAAAAGAAAGAAACCTTCTATACGGGTTACAAGCAGCGATGATTTTCAAACAAGGGCAAAGGTCAATCGGTGTTCCCTGAAAAGATCCATCACACATAATTTCTTTTATCAGTCCAATATGTTCAGTGGTGTTTGCCTCGTCAAAGAATAAAATGGTGAAGATATCACGCTTTAGCTTTTCAACGTTTTTATGAGCTATATCGTTTGCTAAGAAAAGCTTCTTTTTTATGTCTTCCTCTGTAGTTCCTCCATGAATCTAAAAATATTGTGAAAAAATAGATAAATTGAGGTCCATCAATAACTATGGTCATAACAATTAAATAAAGTCAAAGAAAATCTTATTATATTGCTATTATTAAAATTCAGATTTTACAGAAAGAGAATTATGTCATTTTGGAATTTTTGAATTTACCTGGTGGCAAAAAAGCGAAGTTTACAACATGACAACTTTTATACATGCATTTACTACCACCCGGTAAATATAAAATTTACAACATGACAACTTATCCAAAGTCATATTGATATTTTTTGAAAACTGTGTATATTTATTCAGATTCAAAAAAGTTGTGATAATTGAGTTTAAAATGGCCACAATTAAGGGTAAAAGTGTTAATGATATTAATTAAAGATTTTTTTTAGAGTCTTCATCGAAAGAACAACAGGGCAAAAATGACCCAAGTTGAATGTTGAAGCTTAATGGGTCTATTTGTGCTCTTCTACAAAAGCAGTTTTTCAGATTGAAATAGAACTCCTTTATTAACAATAAGAAGATTTCATGGTAAAATTTGAATTTCAAACAACAAATAGTTGTTTCCCGATATTTTGATTTCTTGAAATGAAGCCATTTAGCAAAGCAAGGGGACAAATGTCCTGAGTATAGTACCATGTAATTTTGATTATGTTTAAATCAGAGGCCATGAAATTCAAAATATTGAAAGTGACACCATACACTTAGCATACTTAGTTTGATTACTAAATACCCAGGCAACTTTGGGAACAAAAAGAAAAAAAAAATGCGTTTCCTTTTATTAATTAGTAGTGCCCTAAACGACAAGAAACTTGGTTCTGGTGCCACACATTTCACAAATTTGGAAAAGACATTCTTGCTCATCTTAATTGTATAATTCCTGCAAATTCACTTTTATTCGCGTTCAAGAAATTTTCGCGAAGTTCGCAAGCCTCAGCGCGAACCGGTTCTTAAAGTCTATATGTCTTTCAATAAGAGAACCAAAATGGGCTTGATCGCAAAATTTAATCATTGCAAAGTAGTCCCCCCACCCGGTAAATCGCGAAATAAAATTGTCGCGAATAAAAGTTGGTAACAATAATACTAAGGAGCAGATTTAAAGCATTAATTAATTTTGGGTATAAAATTTTTAGAGACCTCTAAGGTTAGCCCGACACAAGAGCCTTGAAAATCACATTGTTGGAAGAGACAACCTTCCTCATCATAACTATGTACATAGGCATTGGCTTAATACCCAGGGGCAGAGGAGAAGATTTCTAAGAAATTATTTATTTTCAGTAAATATTCAACAGAGCACCGCCTATGACTAGAATCCCTGACCAATGGCCCCCAAATTTCAAAATTTTGGTAGAGGGCTCAATGCTTATTACAATTACGCCTAAAGTTTGACTGTTTTACGTCCATGAGTAAAGAAAAAGAATTTTGTTGAATGCATTAACTTTAGTGGTTTTGCACCAAATTTCAGATCCCAGGGGGTAGGGACCATGAAATTCACAATTATGTTCCCCTTCGCCCAAAAATCTTATATATCAAGAATTAGTTGAAATTGGTTCAGCGGTTTTAGAGAAGAAAGTGAAAGTGTTCAAAAGTTAACAGACGACGGTCAAAAACAGATAGCAATGGGTCACCTGAGTGGTGACATAAAATTCAAAATTCATACATGTTTGTTTATTAAGATTTATTCAAAACTGTTTATAAACAGTGTCATTTGCATTAATGTTACTAGGCTAAAATACAGTGTACCTTCATCAACACCATGCTCTGTAAATTTGTCTCGGGACACTGCAACTGCGAAAGATACTTGATCAATCTTGTTTTTCCACAACCAGTTTCACCCATAATTACGACCGGAATTCCAGCTCTATAAATATGTTTAAACATACAGTTTTCCATTATTTGATAGACCCAATTGCAATTTATTAGTTTACATGTTATAAATTAGATCTTGCAAGAAAACTACCGATGACTTCAGAAAGAATACATGTATATATTTATCGCTAACGAAAACCGAGAGAAAGACTTCACATAATTATGATTCCAAAGTAAAGTCGTAAATAAGAATCTGTCCAACATTAGAGTTCGTGTGCTTTAATGGGGACATGAGCAACATGCTTTTATTTTATATACTCTAATCAAAATTATCTGTGTTTCTCTGCAACATTCTTATGATAAGAATATTATTTTATTCCAGTCACCAGCTAAATCCAGTTAAATTTGTCAAAATGTCTTGATTAAATACCCGCTATTATAATAACATATTCGACGAAACATTGTGGACAATTGTATCCTTTTATATTTTACTTATTATTGAGTGTGAATATTGAGTGTTTATTAGTTTCCAAGTAAATGTTTTAAAAAAATGATATGATAAAAGTTATAAATTTAATTTATTACTGTGTAGTTTTTTCTCGGGGTGGGGGTGGGGTGGGGTGGGTAATGGGAGATTCATGTCTTCCAAGAGACCCTGTTATAATCAGACCCATTTTTATATTCATGTGAAGCAGACTTTATTTGAAAAAAAAAATTGTTTAGGAGAAAAATTACACTTACTGTTGCCTTCAACTCAACATTTCAATATATCAAAGACGTATTATCAATTAACAATAGTTACCTTAATTCATATTCGACAGATATATATCCCAGTGAACTCGATATACCAGGTTCAACAGAATCTGACACATCTGTTTCATATTTGGATATTTTAATAGAAAAGACGTTAATCATAACCTAGCTTACAACAAAACTTTATGATAAACGTGATGAATTCAGCTTTTCCACTGTCAACTTCCCTTAATCAAATAAATATGGCAATATAGCCTTGTCTCCTGCATATGGGGTTTATACATGTACTTCCAAGTTGATTTTAATAGCAAGAGTATGTTCCACGTACGAACAACCTACAACGAGGCGTCACCCGCGTGGCGCAGTGGATAGAGTGTCTGCTCTATAGTCATGAGGTAAGAGTCGATCCTTACGTCGCGGGTTCGAATTTCATTGTGTGACCTGTTTCAATGGACTTTTGAGATATATTACTGTTCGTAATTTACATTTTTCATACTTGTGTTTAGATAAATTGATGATAATAATGACAAATGAATAAACAATAAAAAATAAGACCACGACAAACTTTGAATGTAAACATCCCAAAGATAACCTTACTTTACCTATAATATATTTGCAACTGTTCAACTTACAAAAAATTAAGTTTTTAGAGCAATAATGTTGGTTTATTTTTATATGATTTTTGTATTTTGTAACTTTGCTTTTCCTTGTCTTCTTTTAACTTTAACAATTTTGAACCTGAATCTCATGTATATAGCTAGCATCTTCTTCACGTTATCTGCAGTAACTTCGAAAGTCGAATCAGGATCATGCTCATAGTCAAATATGCCGATACATTTCCACATCTTTTCAAGTAATTCCTTCCTGATGAAACAAAAATATAAATATTAAGTGTAAACAGACACAAAACACCATACAATGTGAATATTTCACACAATTGACGAACGACTTCTCAAATTTCAGTTCACCATCATTGTTTAATTAAAAAAAGTTTACACGTGTATGTTTATAGTCGATTTGTCACTTTCATATATGTATGTAAAAAATTATCAGTAAATAAATATCCATGTTTACAGTAAAAACAATTAAAACAGCATTTTACAGATAAAATTACCTAGATAGTGAAGACATTCGCTCATTAAGTTCAACTTTCTGGTGTTTCAATGCACCATATAACTCTTTTGTGATAATCTTTTCCTCTATTATACTATTTGTTCTCTGGTCAATGAGGTTTAAGGTTTCTTCTTGTATGTTAAACCCAGCAAAAGTGAATGTTCCGCCATCAGCGTTGAAAAACAGGTAGGGATGTGACCTATTCAAAACCAAGATGTGCCAAGTCGCTTATTCTAGTAAACCAAGTTAAAAGGATATTTTAGGAGGGACTCCTCTCATATTTCTGCCCGCGTAACGCAGTGGTTGGAGCGTCTGCTCTAGAGTCGCGAGGTAAGGAGTCAATCCTTACGTCGCGGCTTCAAATCTCACTAAAGGACGTGGAGACCGGTCCTTCGGATGAGTCCGTATAAACCGAGGCCCCGTGTCGCAGTAGGTGCTGGCACGAAAAAGATCCCTCACTGCTCAATGTCTCTGAGTGCCGAGTATAGGACAAAATTTGTAGCTCTCCGTCGGCAAGTGGTGGCGTCTCCATAGGAGTGAAAAATTCTCGAGAGGGACGTTAAACAACACACAATTAATCAATCAATCTTTTCATATTTCTTGTATTTAAAAATTCATGAAATTTCCATAAAACCAAGAACACAATATCATTAAGTGATGGAATCAGTTAGTATACCGTTTCATATTAGAGGCAAGGTCAAGTCAAGGTCAGTACCTTTTCCCTGGCCATTAGGAATATTGCAATCACGAGATGCCTACATCTATTTCTTTCAAACATTTTCCTTCTTGCATAAAATTATATTACCATTTAGGGTCTATCATATTATATTATGCCCCGTGGGGATCCGGGTTAAAATAGGTCCTCAGTACCCCTTGCTTGTCGTAAAAGGCGACTAAATTGGGCGGTCCTTCGGATGAGACCGTATAAACCGAGGCCCCGTGTCACAGCAGGTGTGGCACGATAAAGATCCCTCCCTGCTCAAAGGCCATAAGTGCCGAGCATAGGCCTAAATTTGCAGCCCTTCACCGGCAATGGTGACGTCTCCATATCAGTGAAATATTCTGGAGAGGGACGTTAAACAGTATACAATCAATCAATCATATTATATTATTAAATAGACATGAATAATTTCATTATTTAAAATGGAAATATGTTAAGGATTTTTCGCACATAATTGTAATTTGTTTGGAAAATCATATTAATATGATATACATTGTACTTAAAACTTCCAGTCTATTATTATTAATGGTATATACCTTTGAAAATTTCTTTTAGTCTTTCATTGTGTTAAAATTGTAACTAAATTAATTTTCTACAAAAATTTAGAGAAACAGAAAAGGAGGTATTTTCATTCGCCATCATTCCGCCAAAAATGTGTCTGGTAGTTCCTTCTAGATTTCAAAACCATTTTACCATTTTTCTATTAAATAGTAATTATGTACAATATTTGTGACGAGGAAAGAAAAAATAGTTCGAATATTTCATCTAGTCAGAAACTAAAGAAGAATCCCACCTTAAAAGAGCGCTTTCATAAAGTATCATCTTCTCATATATATTTTTGAAATATGCATGTAACGTACCCATCCTCCCAAGATCTTCTCAATTCATAATTCTTTAACTCATCTTGGTCCAGGTTCACTCTCATGGCGTCTTGGCCTAGTTGTTCACTTATTTGTATTGATCTTGTAGCAAAGTCCTTCACACAGAATAATAAATACATGTATTCCTCAAAGCTTTAGTTTTTTTCTTTGTTAACAATATCCATAAGTAGAAAGAACACATAGTAACATGTTTTGAAAATGTGGGCGCTTTAGATAGTGATTCCGCAGGAATAAAGCCACATGTAAACAGAATTAAAATTGATCATTAATTAAGGACAGAATTTTGTCAAAAATTTTGAAAATAACAACTTGGGTCATGTTTTAATTACTAAAATGAATAAGTTTCACCGCGTAGTTTTTAATTTTTTATTCAAACTTGCACAAAAATGGACTTTGAAGTGAAAAGTATTTGTATAGAACAATAAGGATGGTTTCAGAGGGGTAGAAGTTTGAACATCACAGAAGGTTTACAATTTCTTTATATTCTTTTTTTATTATTTTTTGACTTGAAAGTATTGATTTGGGAGTATATATAATTACTCTTTTAATAAAGTTGCAAAGTATATTTTCTTTAAATTATTTTGCGTGGTGTTTTTTCACAATGTGTTCACAATCTGTCATTTATAGTGTTAACAGATATAAGCATACATGTTCTTGTAACTTGCAAAGTAACACCTGATGAAAAAATATTGATTATATTTCTGAAACTAGCAACTTTGATCGTTCCCTTACATTCAAACTTTTAGTGTATTGAAAAATGAGCATGAAGTTATTTAGTGTTAGGCTTCTACTATATGTTATTAAATGTATCCATCAAAGATATTAATTTATCTTTCAGTGACGTGCGCCTTTTAATTTAAACAATTCATAGCAAATAAACCGTTCAAGGTAGCCTAGTGGTAGAGCGTTCACTTTGTGATCGGGAGGCCCGGATTCGATTCTCGTTCGATTCTCGCGCCGCGTCGAACCTAAGACGTAAAAATAGGTAGTGACTGTTCCTTCGCCAAGCGCTCGGCATCAGAAGTGACTCAATGACCTTGAGTGCCGAGTATAGGTCTAAATTTGAAGCCCTTCACCGGCATACGGTGACGTCTCCATGTGAGTGAGAGATTTTCGAGAGGGACGTTAAACAAAATACAATCAATCAATCAATCAATCATATCAAATAAAAGAACATTAAAGCTGATACGAACTCTTAAAAACGCATCTTAAAAAGGCATCATTTTACATCTTTGTCACGACTTACATGTACTACATTCCTGTACGCCTTTGTCCGCCATATTTCACCGATTCCGCCATATTTATTGAAAACTTTTGGTCACTTGTACCTGCTATATAAAGCCTTGTACAATTGTTTCACTTGAGTGATTTTCTAGCCTGGCTGTCGACATGTACACATCTCCGATAGCATAGTTTTTAGAAATCTATAAACTGACCAAATATATGTTTGAAAAGTAAAAATTCAACAAAAACTAGAACAATACCGAGAATTAAATTATTTTTGAATGCATTTGCTGCAATATAGAAAATACACTAACACAGAATACATTCATGTACAGCAAAAATCCATGCAGGTCGAGAAAACGCGTCAAACGCAGTGATAAAAAACATTTACCTGAATACTGCTATCGTTACAGGGATGTGCACATGTCGAAAGAATTATCCTATTTTACTTTTTTTAAAAAGTGCATCTCAGAAGTCATGTAATCCATTGCTAACTCAACAGTAAAAGATTCTTGGACACACGTGGCCCATGCCGATCATTTTATTTGGTCAGGGAAAATATCAAAGGTTATAATTTTATGCACAATGAAAGAAAAAGTGAGCAAGTTCATATACCCCACGCTCCCCCAAAACTCGGAAGTGCTGAAATTCCCAGAAAGAAACTAGAGGTACTGTGAGCAATGAGCTCACTAAATGATACCTCCCATATGAATATAACGGCAGTGTCCATGTTTTACCTCTGGAAAATCAAAAATATATGTCAGATCAAAAAGTAAAATAGGAGGTGCACAATGGCAATATGTAATTAAGAATCTGTGAAAGTTTCATTAAATTTCCTTCAGTGGTATGAGAGGAGTTGCGGATAAGAGATGGGTACCCCAAAGCGTAACAGACGGACGGAAATACCGATTACTATATACCCTCCCACTTTTCAAGCGGGGTGTATAATAAAGGAATCGTAATTTCCTTGTTATATGCACATCTATACACATTGTGTCCTAAATATCTGCAAAGTTTGACGAAATTGTGTGCAGCGGTTTATGAGGAGTTGCGCTGACAAACTGCTCATCTTTATATTCAAGATATGGCCAAAATCCAAATGTAAAAATGCGGAAATTCCCGAAAAAATTAAGAATTCGGAATTTTCTGGTGATGTGCAGATGGGTGATGTGCAAATCTACACATTGTCTCCTATAAATATCTGCAAAGTTTAACAAAATTCTATACATTGGTTTATGAGGAGCTGCGCTGACAAAAAAAAAAAAAAAAAAAAAATAGGACTGACTGACTGATGGACGGGTCAAAAACATTATACCTCACGCAACTTGTTGCGTGGGGTATAATAAACGAGTTTGATTCTGTGGTACAATGATAATGAAAATAGAATTCAATGTGAATTAAATTTCTTGACATAAATAATTAATGATTATTAGCCAAAGCATATTGCAAGAGAGAGCAAACTCCCCGTGAGAATTCCACATTCTACCTGAAATTAGCTTTTTAAAAATTCTCTTGTCTGTTGTCCAGGTCCAGGTTCGACAGGTTTGAGAAGGTATCTGAGAAAATTCCCAATGTACTCATTCCTGTGATGTATATTTCACGTTTATTATACCCCCGCTTGAAAAGCGCAAGGGTATATATCGTTATGTCCGTCCGTCCGTCCGTCCGTAGATGTCTGTTACGCTTTAGGGTACCCATCTCTTATCCGCAAATCCTCTTTTACCACTGAGTGAAATTTAATGAAACTTTCACAGAATCTAAAGTTTATTACATATTACCAATGTGTACCTCCTATTTTACTTTTTGATCCGACACATATTTTGGGTTTACCGACAACAGCAAAATATGTACTTTGTCATTATAACCATATAGGAGGTGGAGGCATCATTTAGTGAGCTCATTGCTCACAATACCTCTAGTTTCTCTTTCATATTGGGCGTTCAGGACAATTTCTTGTCCAAAGTAAAATTATTATTCAATTTATGAAATTTCGACATCCCGCCTGAAAAAAAAATCCATGATCTGTCCTAAGGCTTAATAAATGGTACAACATAATTATAAAACAGTTACGTTCCTCAAAATGCACATACTTTGTTGTCGGAGTGACACATTTTAAAAAAAATCTCAAAACTGAATTCTGCAGAAATGTCTGTCTTCAAAGAATATTTAAATAACGGTCATGTCAATTATTTTTGCATGCCCCCCCCCCCCCGGACTCAAAAATTCAAATTCCTAAATGTCAATCTCAACAGGGGATGGGCTTTCTCCGCGTTTGTGTTAAAGAACGTATAGATGTACACATAAAGAATTATAGTTTCCATTGCGCAATATTTCGCGCATCATAGTAAAATGAAGCGTATTTACGGTTTTAATGCAACTTTTTTCGCTTAATTATTAAAAGTAAACAAAATTAAGAAAATATAGATATAAAAATGTCATTACAATTTGATAAAACTGATTTTTTAACCGATTTTGCAATTGATAGGTAGGTTACAGTGTGTTTTTGACGTTCTGATAATCTGTGGCTCTTGAAGAACGGGGTAATAAAAATATTATTAAAGAAAAAGTAATAAACATACGCTTTTGAAATTTAAAACATAGAAATTTGAGAATATCTGCAATATTTTTATTATGCTTTCATGTGAATCCATTGTGTGCGTCATATTTTGTAATACTCTATAAAAATAGTAAAATTTGCTAATTTTTGGCATTTTGAGATGCCCCCTCTGGTAACAAGACGGTAGAATTTTGTGTTTCTTACATATATTGTATAATATAGTATTACTCATCAAATATTATAGTTTGAACAAAATGTCTATTGTAGTATTTGTATAATTTGCTTTAAAGTGCTAAAAATTGGCATTTTCCTATATAATCCTACAGTAAATGTACCTGTATTTTGAGACGGTCCACAAAAATACCTGGACGGTAGATTTGCCCCAAAATTTGTATGTACACTGAAGTTAATGTTAGTTATATATGGTATAAGAACGAAGAGTTTCGCTATTGTAGTTTTCACACAATAAAACTATAGTCGGCCCCCTTAAATTGCAGATAAATTATAGTTTTTGCGACGCAAACCAACTGCAGACTATATACATGACTTTGTATAGAATGTACAGGTATATTAGAGCTACACGTAGATAGACAATTTACAGTTATACCTTATGAACAGCAGTTATAATACCCCCCCCCCCCCTTTTTCAGCCGCACAAATACCAAAATACCAAATATACTGACACGCAAAAGAAACGCAACAAGCAGTAATCTACAAATGTTTGATTTTTTATCTATTGATTTTCAAAAGCGAATAAAGTAAGGCTAAACTCAATTTTTAGAACATCAGAGATTTGATAAAAATGTTAAATGTTTATCTGTTTACTTTACTAAGAAAAATATGACTGTTAAAACACCCCCCTCCCAGCCATTCAAGTGAAACATGCAAGACTGCCCTAAACAACAATTGCAGCTTAATTTCTACGATACAATAGGTTCATTGATATAGATCTGAGCGAAGGAATTATTCTTTGGCATTTTTAAATGCCCGTTTTCAGATGATTAGGTCGAATTTTCTCTAACTTGGAGCAGTGTAGCCATCCTTGGACTTCCGGTACAAGGACTGTCCTTAATGCATATGATACGTAAGACCCTGTTGAGGCGTAATGTAGTAAAATTTCGCATCAGCAACTCTCCATCACCTTTACATTGAAATTCTCCAGCTAGAGCTATGGAAATGCACACATCAGCCATTTTCAAGTAGTCTTAGCATCGTTACGGGAAACAAAAGGAGAGTTTATTTTTTGAAATATCGCTGCATTACTTATGATGAACAGTAAAAAACCATTTAAACTCCATAAGATTGCCAAATGTTTTGTTAAACATGCAATTTTTGATTTCTGTTTAGCAGACTCAAACTTGACTTCCGGTATGGTATGGAAATCGTTCAACCGTTAATTTACCGATGTTTACCAACTTGAAGATATTCATAACTTTAAGATACAAAATTCTTACTTTACATAATCATTTCCCCCTAAAGTAGGGTGTTGCGTTTCTTTTGCGTGTCAGTATAACTTCTCTTTCCACTTGTGATCTTTTCCCTGACCAAAATCTGATCAGCACGGACTAAGTGTATCAACGTGCTAGTCTGTACGGAGTAGTGACAGTGTGTTTACTGTTGAGCTTTTATGGAGTTTATTTCATTTTTGTGAGGCATATATCAATAAATGGAATTCAGGGTGTATATTACTTGACTTGTGAACATCTTAGAACCGATGCAGTAACCTTATTACCAGGTATGGTACGTTTACAGCGTTCGAGGCGTTTTCTCGATATGCATCAATTGCATAGGACCTGCAAATCAAAGACATTGGTTGTTTTGTTCCATTCAAATGATAATAATTTCAAAATGTATTTGCGGATTTCACTGCTTTTTATTTCAAGTTTATTCTGCATAAATTGGCGCACTGTAAAAATACGTACACGTTCAACTGAAGGTTGACTGCACTTAAGGAAACTTAGAAATTGCGACATAATTAATTTTGAAAATGGACAATTTTCTTTTAATGGTAGAAATGGCCAATGTCTTAACTGCAACTTTGTGTAATTACTTTAATTAAAAGTTCGTATTAACGAAGTTCGAAGTCGTTTTTATAAGAAGGTCATCGCATATTCTGGAATCTCCATAGGATAATGAGTACGAGTACGCCCACCTTTTTACAGGCTTAATCCATAGTCAGCGCATGTTTGTCTATTGTTCTCCTTTTTATGGTAGTTGTATATTTATATATATTACCTCATATTAAAAGGAGATCAATAGACAAACATGCGCTCATGTTTCTTCGTGTGTTCACTTTCTCTATAGTAAACAGGCCATTTTGCCCACATTGTTACCTGTTGAATATTATAATTAACCACGTGATTTCTATACCTAGGTAACTCTGTGAACACTAAAATTCCATCACGTGACATGAAAGGAAACACGCATTCTGCTGATCGATAGTGATTGTCCACATCTGTTTCAATCCATTCCCATCGAGCCACGGGCTATTCTTTTTTTCTCTTAGATATCTATAAGAATATTCTTATTTTTATCTCAAAAGCGTTTCATTTTACTATATTTATATATTTTTGAGTGTATTATATGTCTCTACATGTTCGTAGTCTACAAGAAAAAAGATTTATCTATTATGTTTTGAATCATTGCTTAACATGAACATCCAAAATAAGATCCAGTAAATAAAAATGAAATCATACCATCCTCAGCACGCTAATTTATTCGGAAAAGTAATTATAAAAGAACTTTAAAAACATTAGTAATTGTGATGTCTTTCTTTCTTTTTTTATAAAAAGGGAAAAAATAAAGTAAGTCTTACTGTTGTTAGTGGGTCTCGATCCCAGACCTCAATATTATTGATTCTGTGCATTACCGTCGGCACTTATATTCGAACACGCGAATTATTGACATCAGTCATTGCTGTTGATTATCAATGGCTACTTCTACCGGTCGATGTTATTTGTTATTAGTTATATACTTTATTTGAAAACTTAAAAAATAATAGTGACAAACAAATGACGAGAGAGAGAGAGAGAGAGAGAGAGAGAGAGAGAGAGAGAGAGAGAGAGGATGCACCAAATATAAATACAGTAACTATTCTAATATTATACCACTCAATACAATATAAGCTCCACCTCTTATGCATATTTATAAATCTTATCTTCAATCAAGGACAGATAAGTCTAATTTTTCGATATTTGCAGAGGGGTGGGGTAAGAAAACAACGAATTATTTTATTGCAACGAAGTTTATAACCATTATGACATTGCATTTCATTTGGAAATAGACCAAACTCTATAACAAATGACTTAAGGCAAAGATAAAAACAAAAATGTGACAACAGAGATTGAAAAAGACCCAAAACACGCGTTAAGTGCAGTCATCCTTTCTCTTCCAAACTTGCATTTTTTCTTTTTCTATTTTACTGTTGATTCAAATCAATAATCATTCAAAAATATGATTATTATGTTGTTTATTGTGGTTTTGAAATGTCTTGATCACCTTATGTGTTCTCATATGCTTTACCATCGGAGATGTGCACAAGTCGATACCCAAGCCAACAAATCATTCAAGTGTAACGAGCGCAATGGGGTATATATCGTAACAATGAGACAAGGTATCTGAAAGAAATATGGCGGAATACGGTTATAGTTGTCATGAAACAAGTCGTACATAGATGAAAATGTTGCGTTTTTAAGAATTCATGTCACCTTTAACCAGAAATCGATCCCCATGTCATGACTTATATAGGTTCATTGTATAAGATAAGTCAAAGAACAACTTGGTGCTTGGACCAGAATTGCTTCGTGTAAATAATTCCTGCCGACGGCATACCTTGTGTGCCCATTTTCTTTAAATTGAAACACATGGAGAAAACAAACAGTATTCAAGATCAAAAGTCCACAGAACAATACAAAATAGAAGCAGACTAAAAGACAGACCTCCGACACATCAGAGATGGGATCAGGTGCCATGGAGAAGTGAACATCCCCTGCCGACCGGTCACACCTGTCGTGTGCTCCTTGTCATGATCGGGGAATAAGAGGAAAATCCGTCGACAATTCAGTGTAAAAATAATGGACTAGCAATCAGTATGAAAAATGTCAGTCAGCAATTGACTCAATGATAAATTGTATTTGCTGACATGGTCATTGTATCGACCGTAGAACTTAAATGAGACTGCTGATGCTTTTGCTTCATCAATTTGTTTGTTAATAACTAACCTCGCTTAGGAAATTGTTCATACGAAGAACATTCTCTTCCATATCGAATCAAATCAGAGATATAAACTCCGCACTTATAATGCAGGTGAAAAGGGTATATTGCTGCATATAAGTAAGGGAATCTGACAGGTGAAAAGTTGTTGAAGTCATCACGTTTATCTTAGATGTTTGTTGTTAAATAAGCATTAACGGCTTTTCAAAGTAAAACATCCAAAAAATGAAACAGATGTGTCAGACTCTGTGGTATCTTTTATCCCATGTGCTTGAAAAGAATTGAATAACCAATGAATTACAATATGTCCTCGATATATCTAAATGTCAAGTTGAGGGCCACAGCAAGTATTCCTGTTACATCAGTTTGTAAATAATTAACCTCGTTTTAGAAATTGTTCATACGTAGAGCATGCTCTTGTATATCGAATCAACTTAGATATATAAACTCTGTATGCATGTGATGTTTTACATTAAAAGAGGTCAATTTTGGACCATATAATATGAATAAACATGACCATGATTTTTAAAATCATTATTAATATAGTACGTGTATATAAATAAGTACCTCAGACATTCTCATGAGAAAGCGCACAACAAATGAGCAAAACTTGGGAAGGTCTTCCTCTGATGCAGCTGTACAAAAGTTACACCTTTCATAGTCCAGAAGTTGGCTGTTCAGGAAGCGGACAAACTGCTTCAACTCTGACCACGTTGGGTCTTGAACTCCACAAAATCTAGAAAGAAATTGGTGTGATCATATACGATAACCGAATCATGATTACTTGGTTACTTCCAAAATATCAAAGAACCATTTAATAGAAGATATAGAATAGTTGATTTACAAAGATTTATATATTATTCACAGAATTATTCACAAAGAAACATAATTAATTATCATATAGCAAATAAAAGATCCTGTACAACATCGCTCACCTGATGGCTAAAAAAAGAAATCGGTCCAAACATTAAAAATGTTTATACGTGGGCCCAACCTTATACCTCAGGGGAGGGGAATGATTGAACAAACCTAAATCTATACTAACTTGGGATGCTTCCATATTTATTTTGAGTAATATTTTTTAACGATTTTTTTCATGTTCTTCAGAAAAAGGATTGATAGAATTTTCCTTTATTTCACCATTTAAAATGTTGAAAACCCATGGCCCATGGTCTATGGCCCCAATTTAATCTCCCGGGGTCAGGAATCTATACTTCATGAAGGGATTTCCAATTTAAAAAATATCGGTAAACGATGTGTATTTGTTTGTACACTGCACTTACCTGTTCAACTGTTGTATCGTACCCTCTTGAATTAGAAGAAATACGAGGGCCGTTCAAAAATAACGCGGACTCTGCTATTATTTACTCTTACAGACATCATATAGTTATGACATTTCAAAGAAATATGTATCTTAAAGATTCCAATAACTTTTGGGCAAAATTTCTGTATTTTTAAAAAAATTATACTAAAATTATCGGTGTGTTGATATCGCTGATAGAGAGGTACAGAGCACGACAAAAAATCTTAAGCAAAAGCATGCGGATTCAAAAATTTAACTCATTAATACGCGATATTTTTCAACAATTTTCTCAAATGTATCTTTAAATTGTTCTATTATTATGCGTTTAGATTTCTAACGTGATATTTGAAGTCCTTACAGAAATAAATTGATTTTTCTCTGATGTGATTCAACTGTGAAAAGGTCGTCTCCTGAATTGACGGCGCACCACACCTTTGTTAAATTATGTGTAATGCTCGAGATATCGCCAACATAGATCCAAAATATGCATAAGAAAACATATAGTAAACTAGGATATTCGTGACATTCGTTCACAAAAAGCAAATTGAAATTTTAGACCGTTAGCCCTCTGTAAAAATGCTATACCATACGGGAGGACGGGAAGATTATTGGGTAAAACTTTATCTGGACTGTAAACAAGAGGCCCATGGGCCACATCGCTCACCTGAGCACTAAGGGTAGGAAAAAGTAGAAAATGGCTTTTTATTGTAAAGTTTAAATCCAAAAGTAGTCCCATGACCAATCATGGATTTGCTATTTTTTAGAAAATGATTTTTAAAGAATTTTCCTATATATTTCTATGTAAAACTTTGGTCGGCCATTTTGGCCCCGCCCTACCCCCGGGGGGTCATGATATGAACAAACTTGAATCTACACTACCTGAGCATGCTTCCATATAAATATGATGAATTATGGCTTTGTCATTCTTGAGAAGAAGATTTTTAAAGAATTTTCCTATATATTTCTATGTAAAACTAAGGTCGGCCATTTTGGCCCCGCCCTACCCCCGGGGGTCATGATTTGAACAAACTTGAATCTACACTACCTGAGGATGTTTCCCCATAAGTTTCATCTTTCCTGGCACAGTGGTTCTTGAGAAGATTTTTAAAATATGCCACCAAATTTTCATTAATTCCCAATTATCTCCCCTTGAATGAGGGCGTGGCCCTTCATTTGAACAAACTTGAATTCCCTTCACCCAAGGATACTTTGTGGCAAGTTTGGTTGAAATTGGCCCAGGGGTTCTTGAGAAGAAGTCGAAAATGTGAAAAGTTTACAGACAGACGGACAGACGGACAGCTAGACAGACAGACGGACGGACAGACAGACGGACGCCGGACAAAATGTGATCAGAAAAGCTCACTTGAGCTTTCAGCTCAGGTGAGCTAAAAACGTGATTGAGAGTCACCAATATCACCTATATCTCATAAATACCTGCAGTTTTTGGATTTAAAACAAAAAAGAGAATATTCTTTACTTGTTTAATAGATTTTAAGCTTGACAAGAAATGATGTTTGGATGTTGAGTAGATAAGGTAACTCAAACTGTACAGGTACCCTTGGGAAAATGTTGAGAAAATGAAAGCTCGATCACATATTTTTTTATAATGCCTGTGACGTCGAAGATTTTGCTGCTCCGTGACATAATGATATGTCCTGATTAATCACTCAAAATCGATACCAATTTACAACATTTTGATATCCAAATTTTGAAGACCATAGATTTATTATGTGTGACATTTTGCCCGATTATGTGATGCCAATACATATCAAATTTTTTCTTTGTGCAACAAGTCCGCGTAATTTTTGAACGGCCCTCGTATAAGTAATTTTTGTCGATACCATGTGATGTATAGTACACGTCCCTCTACACTGATTGCACTAATTGAGCGCCTTTCTATAGGGCCCTCATATGAATAGAGACCAATCGAATATGGTGGACAAACTCCTTTCACGAATAGTGTTCAGGTTTAAAAATTCAATATTCAAGGACAGACGATACTTTCCTTAAATATCTGTTTTGTATATCTTCATAATGTATGCAAAATTTACAAAATTTTTATTACCTTTTGGTTTCTAAACCGGTTCCTAATTGATTTTAAAATTTTGAAACACTAAAAATGTGATTTTGCCAAACTAGTTTTTTTCTAAAAGATTATATAAGAAATGCCATCTTGTTATATCTTGCACAAATGCCTGGTAAGGTACTTCAGTTTTTTGTGAGTAAACATGTTAAAGTAGTAATTCTTCAATGACAAACTCTTGGAGAAAATTATATATTATTGAGGAAGGTCTCGTCTGTCCTAAATGTTCCTTGAAAATTCAAATTACCATTCCATGATATATGTACATGAGGTATATGATGTGTCAATAAGTAATTTAATATGTACCTCAATAGGATATCCAAACAGTCCTTTGGACTTCCGTCTGAACCGGTGTATCGAAAACTGCCAGTAAGAGTTTGATTTTCAAACTTCTTTAAATACTGGTATGGTCTTTGGAAAACCTCAGTTTCAAATTCCTCGTGATCGAACCCTTGCTCGTTGTCTTAAAATATAAAAAAACGAACGAATTTTTACTATCCTCAAGTTTTTTCTATTCATTTAAACTTAAGTATACTACATGCAGTATTTTAACACCTACCATGGGGTGCTATTGACATTTTCTTCAAAGTAGAATTTATCATGTAAATATATTTATATATAATTTATATATTTACCTGACAGTTTCTCAGTTTTCACACATTCAATGGGAGATTTACATTCTATGGTTGGAAGGATTTCAAGTATTTTGTGAATTTTTCCTACCTACGAAAGTTTCAAAAAATATAATTGAAAAGTAAAATCAAACGCTTACTCAATGTTTAAATGAATTTTATTTGATATTGAAAATATTCCTTTGAAAATACCTCCTGGACACAGAGGTATTCGATGACATAAACGTCTTCTGGTTTTCTTATCCATGTGTTTCCTGCACTGTCAATCAATGTTTTGATTATCACCAGGTTGAACAAAAGGTAATCTACGCCTTCTAAAACCTAAAGAAAATGATTTTTAAGCGGTCACAAAAATATAGATCTAAGGACATGTATAGAATGCAATTAAATTTATTATGCTTTACCTCCGGAGAAATGTCTATGTGGACAAGATTTTTTCCTTCTTTCCCAAAGTGTGGTTGAAATACAGTCAAAACTTTGTCAACATCTAAGGGCTTCTGATATAAAGGAACACCGATAAGATTTACATTGGGAATCAAATTGGATGCTTTTCGTTTCCAGAATGTTTTTCCAAGTCCCGGTCTTTTCGAGGTAACAAGTGTTACTCTGTATATATAAAGTTTATTCACTTCAGCTACAATTATAGACCTTTAATTTTTAATCAGGATTCCTCCTTTTTTTACATTATATACTTACGCGTTTGTTTTTTCACTTCTTAATACATTTTCCTTCAAAGTACGTTTAATATCTGACATAACAATGTGGAGATGCGGATTCCTCCGGTATTTGTTCAGTTCTGCTACAATTACAGACTTTGCTTCATTTTCTGAGCTGCAGAATATTACCATTTGAGATTCTGTAATGATAAATATATTTTCATTTTATCGAAAATTCAAAAACAGAAACATAAAAATGAAATAAGAACAGTATCTTTGAAGCTAAATAACATATTTTAGCAAGAGGCCTACGGGCCTTATAGGTCACCTGAGTATCATGTAACAACTTTCCAGCGATTGTATTTGGTTCGTGTTTTAATCCAAAAGCCATGAAATTCACAAATTTTGAAGGAGGCACCATTGCTTATCAAAGGGCAGATTTCAAAGCATTAATTTACTTTTAGTCAAAGTACACCCCTGGTACCCCTGACCCAGCCGCCCTGAAATTATCTATTTTGAAAGAGGCCCCTTTCTTCTTTATAAGGCCAGCATTTTTTTTTTATGTTTAGGTTTAGTTATGAATATGAGAATAAAAAAGTCCCAAAGGAGAAGGAAATAAAAAAAAATTGATAAATCAATTATTAACATTTGTTCATTCTTTTTTTTATGCTATTTTAATAGGTTCCTTGTCACTGGACACATAATGCTTACAAATAGGAAAGTAGAACATTTAATTGCTTATTTCATCATCTGCCAGTTTGGGCCAGTTATATAAATTTTGTGATGATGGTCAAAATATATTTTTAAAAATCAATTCTTTAAAAGTCTTTCAATATATCTTCTGAATCATTTTTTAAATATGTGTTAGGTGAATGTGTAGACATTGCTCTAAACCTTACTTGATGCCTAAAATTATAATTCCTATCATAGAACAGACAGGGAGTATTGGGAAGTAGGGTGAACATTTTTTCAATTAAGTGTACAATAATTTTTCTGGCTGATACAAATGATACTACATGCCTGTATATATTTGTATATTCTTGCCTTTTAATAGTTGAATTTTTTTTATTTCTTCGGGTTATTGTTTATTTCTTCCTCAAATGGACTAAACTTCTCTCATAGTTTTATTCATTACACCTGATGCATAAGCAACCCTTTTCTGAAGAATGATGCTTAGACTGTAAGCTATAACAGAGACCTAAACAATGTCGCTGACAATATGCAATAGCTACCATGGGCAGTTTAAAACCTGGGGGAGGAAAATAATTTACAGACAGATACTTTGAAACGAATACATAATTATCTCACCAGCATGTTATTGTGCAACAAAGTCGTCCGCATTTTATTTGTCCTTTGAACGGGTGAAACGTTTTGAATGGCACTCTTATCAATGAATTTTACACTAAACCAAGCTATCTTCTCAGATCTAGCTTTATTTACCCGCCGTTTCATCTTAAAACCGGAAGTGCGAGTTCGTAAATTTGAAATCTCGATCCCGACTCAAATTTGACATCGAAATTTTTTTTTTTATTTTTTTCTGAAAATTCAAAACCTTGAGCGGAGGGTTTGTAAAACTGAAAATAAAATAAATCCTGGCCTTAAATATGTAATTAGATCATTAGTTTATTAACCAGGAGCAAAGGATAAGATGTTCAAAGAATTCATGCATTTCACTATATAATCATTAGAGCCCTGCCCTAAAACAAGAACCCCTGACCCTGGGGACATAAAATTCACAATTTTGGTAGAGGCATTCTTGCTCATCATAACTTTGTACTTAATTAGTTTATTCAATACCCATGAGCAGAGAAGAAGATTTTCAAAGAATTCATGTATTTTCACTATATAATCAATAGAGCCCCGCCCTAACACCAGAACCCCTGACCCTGGGGCCATAAAATTCACAATTTTGGTAGAGGCACTCTTGCTCATCATAACTATATACTTAGTTGGTTTATTTAATACCCAGGAGCAGAGAAGAAGATTTTCAAAGAAATAATGCATTTTCACTACCTACTTATTTAGCCCCGCCCTAGCGCTAGAACCCCTGACCCCAGGGCCATGAATTTCAAAATTTTGGTAGAGAACTCATTGCTGATTACAATCATGCAAACAGTTTGACTGCTTGATGTCCAGGAGTAAAGAAGAAGATTTTTAAAGATTGCATTAATTTTAGTGGTTTTGGCCCCACCCCTCAGGCCCCAGGGGGGCAGGGATCATGAAATTCACAATTTTTGTTCCCCTTCACCAATAGATTTTATATGCCAAATTTGGTTGAAATTGGTTCAGTGGTTGCAGAGAAGAAGCTGAAAATGTTCAAATGTTAACGCACGACGGACGACGCACGACGACGGACGAAAACAGATAGCAATAGGTCACCTGAGTTTACTCAGGTGATCTAAAAATTCCCTTTACCCTTAATCGCTCCATCTTGGAGAATGCTGCGCAAGTTTTCTGTCGCTTGCTTGGCAACAAGAAATTTCAGTCTGTCCGCAAATATTAAGCTGTAAATACGGTCTTTACTGATAGTTTTAAAGGCACGTCTCCAAAAGTTTTCAACCTAAGAATAGAGATTGAATATCCTTAATAACAAAAAAGTGAGAAATTCTTAAATGAAGTACGTTACGCACTTTTAGCCTCTCTGTATCTCAACTGACCTCTTCCGTTGTCGTATTTTCTTTACAAAATAGTACTTCTTCATGAAGAGGCAAGGTGTTTAAGTTTCTTGGTGAGGATTGCCGATACAACGTTAGGACCTTCTTAATCAATTCACCTAAGTTGAGTAATGGTAAAATGTCTTTGTTGAAATGCATTAATGAAATGAAATCAATTACTATAATTACAATGCACATGACTATTAATTTGTTCAAAATGACTAATCTTTAACGAGAAAGGCCTTGATAGAAACAGAAGACACACTAGAATAAAAAGTTGCATGTTGTTATTATTCTATATTATATTTCAAAAATATGTTCAAAACTATAAAAGCTTACTTGATCTGTAGACACAGAGATTTGGTTCTCCGCGCTTCAAAGGTTGCATCAGTTGTCTGTTCAAGGGAGTATACTCTACAAGAATCCAAAGAACAGTTTTAGAAATAATTGGGTTTTTCCCAAAATAAGTTGAATGATTAAAGCAATCAATATCTTTAAGTATGTATTAAATGACAAACATTTTTAGCATGCAGGGTTGTGACAATACATATTGTTGATTTGTACATACTAGTATTGTCGTATATGTACAGTATGTATCAATCCTAACCTCTCATATTATCATCCATACACATATTGGTCAATTACTTCAACACCTGTGAATCGCTATATTTGATATATAAGTTTAGCTATTTATAACAAGAGACCCTTGGGCCTTATAGGTGACCTGAGTAATCGTGTAACAAATTTCCAACAATTGAATTTGGTTCATGTTTTAAACCAGAAGCCATGAAATTCACAATTTTGAAAAAGGCACCATTGCTTATCATAACAAGAATTCTGTGAGCCAATGTTCACTAGTAATTACCCCGTTCTGATGTGAACAGACCCATCATGTTAATATTCTGTAATATACAACTTCAGTGACAAGCAGGTGCACGGATAAATACCCCCACTCTGATGTGAACATACTCATCATGTTAATATACTGTTATATACAACTACTTCTGTGACAGGCAGGTGCACGGATGAATAGGAATCATAAAACAAGAGGCCCATAGACCACATCGCTCACCTAAGTAACTTTAAAGATGCGGTTTTTTTTACCAGAACCCCCCCCCCCGGGTCATGACTTTAACAATTTAAAATCTTCACTACCCCAGGATGCTTCCACAAGAGTTTCAGCTTTTCTGGCCAATTGTTCTTGCAAAGAAGATTTTTAAAGATTTTTCCTATATATTTCTATGTAAAACTTGGAATCCCTATTGTGGTCTCGCCCTTCCAACAGGGGTTATAATTTTAATAATTTAAATCCAACACACTCCCCAGGATGCTCAACATACGTTTCAGCTTTTCTGGCCCAGTGGTTCTTGAGAAGAAGATTTTTTAATGACCCCACCATATTTTTGTCTTTTCTTCGTTTTTAAAATTTAATCTTCCAATTACCCAAGCACGCTTTGTACCAAGTTTGGTTAAAATTGGTTTAGTGGTTCATGAGGATAAGTTGAAAATGTGAAAAGTTTACAAATTCACAATTCTGGAAGAGACATCCTTCCCCTTAATAACTATGTACATAGTTTATTGGATTAATACCCAGGAACAGAGAAGAATTTATACAGTATAGTCATATGGAATAAGGCTGCCTCATCCATAATTGTAAATTTCATGAACCCAGGGTAGGGTTGTGGTGTTAGGGTGGGGCTCTATTGATTTATAGTGAAAAGCATACATTCTTTAAAAATCTTCTTCTCTGCTCCTGGCTTTTAAACCAATGAACTATAAACATAGTTATTATGAGGAAGGATGCCTCTTCCAAAATTGTGGACAAAAACAGATAGCAATATGTCAACTGAGTTTACTCAGATGACTTAAAAAGCTGAGAGTCAGCCACTGGAATACAGAAAGTATCTTTCATTTTTTGTGATGGTATATTATTTGTTTTATCCAACGTGTTGTGTTCCTTAAAAGCCATTGTAATCTAAGTTAAATTTGCTTAAGCATCATTTTCTTATTTGTAAAATAATGCTGTACATAATAAATATACTGACACGCAAAAGAAACGCAACACCTTACTTTAGGGGGAAATAATTATGTAAAGTAAAGAATTTTGTATCTTAAAATTATGGATAACTTCAATTTGCAATTGGTAAAAATCGGTAATTTAACGGTTGAACGATTTTCATACCATAACCGGAAGTCAAGTTTGAGTCTGCTCAAAACATATGGCAATATTATGGAGTTTTAAGGGTTCTTACTGTTCGTCATAATAATGCAGAAATATTAAAAAAAATTACTCTCCTTTCGTTTCCACTAACGATGCTGAGGCTTCTTAAAAATGGCTAAAGTACCTATTTCCATTGCTCTAGCTGGAAAATTTCAATGGAGTTGCTGATGCAAAAATTCACTACATTACGTCTCATCGGGGTCTTACGTATTATATGTATTAAGGACATTTCTTGTACCGGAAGTCCAAGGATGGCCACACTGCACTAAGTTAGAGAAAATTCGACCTAATCATCTGAAAAACCGGAATTCAAAAATGGCAAAGAGTAATTCATTTGCTCAGATCTCGTTATTGATGAACCTACTGTATCGTAGATACAATCCCTATACATTTTACACAGTATCGTTCAATAATAACTAATTCAAAACCTTTTTGTAGCACTTGAAATTTATATTTCTAATAATTTTTCTCATTATTTAATTTCCTTTGTCAATGTTTTAACCACTTAACCACTTAACCACTTAACATGCATTTCCATTCTCCTATGATGTCAAAGGATTTTGCAAAAACTGTTATAAATTTGAATTTACACCCCATAGAACAATATCTTTTTGGAAGATTTGCTTTTCAATAGGTATTATGATACTTACATATTGTTAAGTAAAAGAATTTAGAAAATACATATTTTCTTCATTTAATTATTATCGAATCTTTAATAATGTTGACAAGGGCAATAACTTTTTTCGGGTATCTTCATTCAGGCATATTCTTTGTTGTACTTTTTAATTTAAGTTGTTTCCCTGATATTCACAATTCACAATTTAAAAGTATCTCATCAGTAGAAATTATTTTGGAATTTTAATTGAACCATTTTTAACGTAATTCTTTAATTATAACAATATGGCAACCTATACATTTTTTTGCAACAATCGGTGAATTTATACAATATAAAATGAAAATAAAAAGACTTTCTGTTCGTTGAACTATTAAAATAGTGAGGGTGTAAAGACAGTGTGCTTTCATAAGATCAGCAACTATGAATTCGAAGCGCCTATGTCTTTGCATGATGATCCCTTTCAATTTTTTTTGTTCAGAAAAATAACCAGATATTCCGTTCCTTCACAGATTGTCCTCGTCCGATACAGAGTCTGTGTCATTCAAATACCACTTGTAACACATGTCCGACCTACTTGTGACATAATGCCGATTCCTTTAACATTATGAGGGTTTATTCAAGATTTTTCCTGATTATACAACACTAAATTGCATCGTTTTCTGCTGCTCTATGACGTTCAATAAAGTCATAATTTTGTCGTTTTCAATGAGTACAACCTTTCTTCTCAAATTGATTTCTTTTCAAGGAAGCAAAATATTAAGTCTTTGTCTTGAATATGAATCAATGTAATAGTTCTTTTCTTAAACGTTTAGCATTTTTCTTTTCGTTTTTTTTTCTTTCTCCATTTTTTAGAGAATATAACTACAGACATTATCATGTTTATTTAGTGTGTTGTTTGTGAATAATTGATTTTGACTTGCTCCGCGATCCGACTTTTGCAGTCTTTAATTCTAGATAAGTTTGAAATAAATTGTGATAATTTTAAAGTTTTTAATCCAAATCATTTGATTCTACTGTAAAAATATTTCTACCAAATGCTGATAGCATATGCCGTTTAATAATAAAGATATGACAGGTGTCCACAAACTTTCCGAGCATCACTCGTATATATGTATGCATGTATATCAATGTGAATTGCTGCAATTAAGATTGCAGAGCTCACCTCAACGAATGTTTGCCTCTAAGTAAGGCAAAGTCCCACATTAAAATCACAATGTAAAAGTGTACATCCCAAAATAACTCATTCTGAAAATCTAGATGTAAGCCTGATAGTGTGCATCATTCATGCAAGTTTGGTATCATAGAGCTTATAGTTAATTCAGAATGGATCTGCACCAAAAACTTTAATCTGTTTACTAATCCGGAACATGTAGGTCAGATCAAGCATCTGAAGCAAGTCTGAAAGTGTACATCCTTAGATGTATCATCCATGCAAGTTTGGTCAAGATAGGGCTTAAAGTTATTTGGAAATAAGACTCGCATCAAAAACTTTAGCCTTTTCACTTATCCGTAACATGTAGGTCAGATCCAGCATCTGAAGCAAGCCTGGTAGTATGCATCCTTAGATGTATCATTCATGCAAGTTTGATCAACATAGGGCTTATATTTACTCTGAAATGAAATTGCAGCTTCTGTAACCTTGACTGGTACAATGCAACACACTAGAAGCATCTTGCATGCATATCTGATCAATGTAGGACATACAAGTACTTAAAGAGAAAAACTGCACCAAAAACTTTATTTGGGACGCCGACACCTATGCCAAGGGTATCAAATAAGTCCCCCCCCCCCCAACTTCGTTGAGGTGAGCTAAATACCACGAGATTTTGTGCTTGTTATCACACATTTATTGGAAGAAAAATTGAAATAAACTTACCAACAAGAGCATTTAAGAGAATCCCAAGATTGTTCAGACTTAGGTAATTTGACTCCCCGTCCATGAAATATTCTTTAAAAAGGAACCACAAGCTTTCCATTTCTTCTAGCATCCGTGAAAATGTCGTTTCTCTGACAAGGAAGAACATTTTCATAATTCATCATTGATATTTTTTTTCAACATCTTTACGACAAGGTAGTTTTTGGCTCAACAGGAGACACTTAGGCCACATTGCTTACCTGAATACAGTGGTATAGTAAAAGCACACAATCAATCCAGTATTGAAAAGTTTAAATGCATAATTGGTTTCTAGTGCCATCTCTAAGTTGAATCTACACTAAGTAAGTATGCTTACATATTTCTTTGACTTGTGTCTTTTTTCCCAATAAGTTTGAACTTTCATTTTGGTACATCCTAAACCCGGGGTCCATATAACTATGACCTATCATGGCTTAGTTGTTCTTGAGAAGATTTTTAAAAAGATTTTCCTAAATATTCTATTTAAAACTTTTCATGTCAAACTTTGATCGGCCATTGAGGCCCCACTCCTACCCCGGGGGCCATGATTTGAACAAGCTTGAATCTACACTACATGTACTTGGGGATGCTTCTATGTAAATATGACCAGATATGAACTGTAAGTGACTGGACAAACTAATAAACATTCCAATTTTTGGAAGTACCAATATATAGCTTTTTTAATATGATCTTGAATTAGCCAAATGATTTGGTTAAAAGATGACACCTTTTACTACGTGTCTCGTTTGAGCTGATGATCCGCGTCTGTCAACTCGACGTGACCTGACTCTTCGGATCAAGTTACTGTTAAAATAATTTATATGGATCAATGTCCATACACACTAGACCATAGCTAATTTTAGTGTTAATATAAGCTTGTTATGATCTCTGTGATTACATGTGGTCAAGACAGGCAATTACTTTTTGTTTCTATTAAAAGAGATCTTGAACATGATCAAATAATCGGGTCTCAAGGCAATGGCATATCCTCATGTCAAAGGCAATGAGTATGAGCTTCTAATGCTTCTCAATTAAAAAAAATTGTAGATCGATCGATCGCGGATTTTATCCTCTTGCTGTACTTTCATTGGCCTTGAACATACCGGAATGACTCTGGGTAAAGATCAGAAGCAATCTTTGTATCAAAAATGTTTCTCCTAACAAAGTCGTTGACAGTATACAATTGTATGGACAAACAGATTGACGGACAGACAAAGGGATAGGATATTCCTAATATCATATACATGTACCCCCAAAGTTTGCGGAAGTATGATGCAAAATTTGTCGTTTTCAAAAATTAAAGTAAAAAATTTCATTCTTTATACATGGCACTATTTACCTGGCATTAAGCGTTGATTTTATTTTCTCATTCAAGCTGTGTTCTGCATCCCTCTCTATAATACAAGTAAAATAAATCACAAAATATTTACGTTTATCATCATTAACATAACAATAAAGAAATTGAGAGGAATGAAATTTTCATAAACTTACCGATTTCATTTTCTAGCACAAGAAATGCCGTTGCAAGTTTCTGCTGATTGCAGTTTGGATTAACCAAACAAAGCAAAGACATTGCTTTAGCACTAACAGGTTGATTTCTTTTTAACTTCACTAATTCGTTTTGTAAAACAATAATTTGTTTCATTGTGTAGAAGTTCAGAAAATGGTGTTTATTTCTTTGCTGTGTAACAATACCATGCCATTCAGTAAAGTATCTCTCCAAATATTCAGCAATACGGTGCATGTAAGAGCAGATGTTTAAATCTGTTTTGTCAATACACTTTCCATTTATTTCTGATTCCTCTATTTTTATACTGCATACTTTTTTGTCTGGAGTTATTTTAAAGTTCAGCAAAAGAGTATGAAAAAGAAAACATCCGGAGTTCTTTATTTGTGTCGATGCCTTTCCAAGTCGATGAAGCGCTTCCACAAGCTGAAATTAACAGATTTATATTGACTTCGAAACAAACGATGCTTATCTACGGTAGCTAATTTTGGACATATCAAGAATATTAAAAAAAAAATTTTTGATTTACATAGACAAATAATAGAATTTGTGTGAGCTTAAATTCGTACATTGTATTAACAATTCGTTATAACAATTAAAAAATATATTTTAATACATTAAATTTGTTAAAAGGAAATCAATTTTTTTAAACGAATTAAATTCGTTTAAACAAATTCTTTAATTTGTTTAATATTAAAATGATTTAAATTCGTTTAAACAAATTTAAGAATTCTTTATATAGAAAACTATGGCAGCTCAATAAGGACTTGTCAAAAAATAATTTGAATTTGATATAACGGATTGTCGAATTTGTAAAATTGAATTTTACTCTTTATACCAATGTCTTTGCGTTCGTTGTGACAAAGAAGAAAGTATGGTTTTAGCTTTATTGTGCCCTTAAAATTTAATGTTTTCAAAACGTTTTGAAACTGGCTGAAATTTTAGTTGAGTTTGTGACTGTGAAAGATCAGAAAAGAAAATGGCAATTTAGAGTACCATTCTGGAAATATGACGTCATGAATCTGATGCATTTCTCTTTTTTAAACAGAAAACAAAATGCAAAATGACCAATTTCAAGGATATTTTTTTCCTTCAGAAAATAATGTCCACAGCCCTCATCCATTTTGAGTTTTGGATAGGTTGTGCAAAATTCAGTGAAAAATCATATATCTCAAAATCTTTGTGGGCGATGCCTGTGGACAATGTAATCTGAAAGAAAATGCCTTTGAAAATTGGTGTCTTCTGCAAGTTTTCAAGAAATACGGGAAAATGCACAACTTTATGACGTCACAATTAGCATTAATGAATGCATGTGAGAAAAATAATTTGTTCGATTTTTCTGCATAGAATTTCAATGATTCAGAAAGCATGAGTTTTTATTTTTTACAACAGTTTCAATATTAAGAAAATCCCAGGGCAATATTTGTATTGATACTGTACATTGTTCTTTAAACTTTTATAACAAATTTGTTGAATTCGTTATGACAAATTCAAAAACTGGTTATAACGAATTAAATTCGTTTAAATGAATCCTAATATTTGTTATCACAAATTAAATTCGTTAAACAAATTATAAAATTTGTAATTAACGAATTAAATTTATTACACCAAATTCAACATAGGGGGCTAATAGAAATATATATGTGAATTAGATAAAATGATAAGTCGAACTTGTTTTTATAATAAAGAATTAAATTCATTAAATTTTTTTTAATAAAAATTTTATAGAAAATATATAAGAGATTTTTAAATTCATTATTACGAATTTAAAGAGAATGCTCTAACAAATTTAATTTGTTTAGCCGGTAATATCAAATTCAAAAATATTTTTACAGGTCCTAAATTAACTTCCGTAGAAAACTGTATATGTTTCTAAAGTTCCTTTTTATTCGATTTAGTTTCTCTTCTATTTTTAAATGAATTTTTCATAAAATTTCCTTAAAAGAAAATAATTTAACATACCTCAATGAAATCTTCCACTAGCTGTCTATCTTTGTCTGATGTACTGCCGATCAGAATCAGTCGACTTTGAATATCTAAAATTTCTTTGAACGTACAAGTCTTCTCACGTACGGGCTCTGTCATTTGTATGATCATCTTGATGCATCTTTCGTCTTCTGGCTGAATTAAAAAGATTTTCCAATTGATCAAGAGCCAAAAATGAGCGGTGAAATATATTTGAGATGTACTGAAAAAAGAATTGATAATATACATGTAGCTTGAATTAGGCAAACGCAATATATATGAAAAAGAAAACCATGTCAGCAATCTATAATTCAAAAGTCTTGGTTTTAGATATGCCCGCATGTACATTTAGTACCGTATATTTTAATCTATTATAATTTTTATTATTTTAAGATAGATAATACATACAAACATTCAGAGAAACAAAAGTAATAGTTGTTAGAGTTTTTTTATCAACTCTATATGTAAATTTTGAATAAAGAGAAATTATTACAATGAAAACTATTTTAAATAGCGTGTCACGATATACATAATTAAATAAATATATATAAATTAAAAAAATGGATGAACCCCAATTTTTTTTTTTTTTTTTTAGCGTTTCTCTCTCATTGTAAAATATTTCTGCTGTTCATAATAATCGTACTTTGAAAAGATTTAATCCTAATGATTTCCATGCGAAAAATTTTCAAATTTTGGTCCCGTTCTATCTCTAGGGACAGTGATTAGAAGACACTTGAATCTACTCTTTGTCAGGAAGATTTCGACTAAGTTAATTTTTCTAGCTCAGTGGTTCTTGAGAAAGAGATTTTTTAAGTCATTCACCAAATTTATGCTTTTTTCTTATTTAGGAGGACATAGCTCTTTATTTTAACAACGGGAATTTCTCTCATGCAACACTATTTGTTAGGAAGTTTGGTTGACACAGCTAGTTTAGTAAAAATGTCGAGAATGTGAAATATTAACAGATGGACGGACAAACACATAGACAGAGAACACATTATCACAAAAGCATACTTAGCTTGATGCAAATTTGGTTCAGATGAGCAAAAAGTCTACGCGAAATGTAGTTTGTTCTTGCTCAGAGCAGATATGAAATTCAGGGAAGATGCAGCTTAACTCTTTGTATGATATCCATATTGCATTATGATTTTGAGTGGCTCTGCATTGTATGATTAACAAAAATTCGAAATACCATATTAAGAGAAGGTTCGTTGTTTGTCCCCACAATGCATCTCCCTGATTTAAGAGCATTTTCCGCCATTTTTTTCGTAGATTCTTCAGAAACTCCTTGTGTTCTAACTGCATTCAACCATTTAATGCTTTGTGCTGTGTCTCTCTTGAAAATTAAATTGAATAGAAATAAGTCACATAAAGTGTTGATTTCATAACCACACTTAATGAAAAAATTGAATACAATTTTCAAAACTACATGAGAGAGGTAAAGAAATAAAGAGAGAGAGCGTTTACGAGCTGTTGAAGTATCCTTCTATCTTTTTGAACTTCAGTATTGACATCCTTTAGTTTCTGGATCATTGTCCTCAAAGTACAGTCCTTCAGGAATATTAAAGGAGAAAATGCTAAAGTAGCGGAATGAAAACAAATTATTTTGTTCCTTTCCAGATCCTCTCCTTCAATATTTGCCATTGCAATGTCCACAAATATTCGTAAATCATTAGTTCCACCTATAAATTTAAGGAACACAATAGTTGGATAATACTGTACATTAAAAGAAAGACATTAAAAAAACGAAAACTTTCATTTATCCCTTCTTTGACTAGATCAATCAATGATTTGTACATGTTCATATAAATGATATGTATAACGTGACGAACATTCCTCAGGATTCAGTTGATTGATTGATTGATTGTATATTGTTTAACGTCCTTCTCGAGAATTTTTCACTCATATGTAGAAGCCACCACTTGCCGGTAGAGGTCTACAAATTTTGTCCTATGCTCGACACTCAGGGCCTTTGAGCAGTGAGGGATATTTTTCGTGCCAGCACCTACTGCGACACGGGGCCTTGGTTTATACGTTCTCATCCGATGGACCGGTCTCCACGTCCCGCAGTGGGATTCGAACGCGCGACGTAAGGATTGACTCCTTACTTCGCGACTCTAGAGCAGACGCTCTAACCACTGCGCCAAGCGGGCGACCGGGATTCAGTTAAAAGGGATGAATAGGAAACCAATGGCTTTAAAATTGGGTGTAATGCTGATCATATATCATATTATAACATTATTATAACATCATTGTATCATAAATGGCATCAGACTTATATAAAGAGAGCTAATTGTGTTTTAGGTGTTAAACCTTCCTGGAAAAATTTCTTTGGCTGCGCTGTGTTTGCTACTGTACATTTCAAAGATTTAACGACTCCTTTGAAAAAGAAATTCTTCAGTTCATCAGAGGAATGAAATAAGACGGTCCATTGACTACGTCGCCTTAAAACATTGGCTTGGAAAAAGCACAAATCAGTTCAGTATTCAAAAGTTCACCTGAGGGGGAAAGGCTTGAATTTTGAGATACCTTAGGATTTTTCCATATCAATACAACAAATAGTATTTTTGTTCTTTAGCAGAAAATTTAAACAAAGAGTTTTTTCTCTCTATATATATATATATGTACAACTTTGTTCCCCCATTGTGGCCCCATCCTACTCCCCGGGCAATAATTTAAGCAAACTTTAATTACACTAACTGAGAAGACGATTTTTCCCTAAATATTTTAATATTTAAAGCTTTAAACTTGATCCCCTATTATATGGTCCAACCCTACATCCGGTTGCATGGTTTAAATATTTACAAACTTGAATCTGTATTACCTGAGCCTGCTTCGTTTAATATGACATGGCTTTGTTGATCTTGAGAAGAAGATTTTCATAAAGGTTTTATCCTAAAAATTCCCAGTTAAATTTTTATCCTCAGTTGTGACCCCATCCTAAATCTGAAGGTGTTAATTTAAACAAACTTGAATTTACACTACCTGACAATGCTTCCATAGCAATATGAGTAAACAAGGTTTTACCGTTCTTGAGATGAAGATTTTTAAAGATAATTTTCTATGTATTCATACGTAAAACTTTGATCCCCCACTTTGTCCCCACCCTACCTCCGGGGGTCATGATGTGGACAAACTAGAAGCTATGCTACCTGAGGCTGCTTTCATATCAATATCACTAAACAGAACTTTTTTGTTCTTGAGATTTTTTTTCTTCAAAAAATCTCATAAATGCCTATGTTTTAATTTGACCCCCCATTGTAACTCCACTCTACTCCCGGGGGTCATGGTTTGAAAACATTCAAATCTTCACTCTGTAAAGAAGGATTACTATATACATTTTCACTTTTTCGTAACTATATATCTACCATTGAATGAGGGCGTTGCCCATAATTTGAATAAAATTGAATCCCATTTACCCACGGGTGCTTTGTGGCAAGTTTGGTTGAAATCAGCCCTCTGGTTCTAGAAAAGAAGTCGAAAATGTGAAAATTTTCAGACAGACGGACTACAATAAAATGTGATCAGAAAGCTTGGGTGATTAAATTCAGTAAATTCAAGTGAACATAGTTATTGTCCTTATCCTTACTATCAAAAACAAAAGGGAGACAAGCAAAGTGGATGCATTCAGGTACCACGCAATATGCTTTAAATGAAAAAAGCAAGTTAAACAAATCTTAAAATACAATTCATATAATTGTATGAATGTGTTTCTAGTCGGACTAGCAAAGTTTTGGGGATAAAAATGAAAGTGTTTAAAGTACGAAAACACATTAAGTAAAATCTTTCCTTCAGTGCTGCATGCCCATAAAACATACAACTTTAGTGATGCCTGCCAGTATACAATATACTACACGTGTATATCTGCAAATATTTCAGATTGTCTGTAAATACGAAGGTTGTTCGAAAAGTTCGTGTTCGATGCTGATCTTTGTCATATTACTCAATAAAAATTTAAAATAAGCACAATATGATGTGTAAAAATATTTGTTTTGTTGATGTGCGAAGTATCAGTCCATTTGATTTAACAGAAATTATTTTTTCTTATATTTAAAATCAACATGTTTTGTACCCGCGGAGCACACTAAACGGCAATGTAACTTCAAAACATAGTGTTAAGAATTTCTCAAAAATAGTATCCCTACACATTTCACACAGTATAATCCAATGTCCACTCACTGAAACCTAGTTCTAGTACTTGATGTTTTTAAGAATTGCTCTCGTTGTATAATTTCATTTGAAAGGGTTCTAATTTCTTTTATTAATCAACTCTGCTTTCACAGGATAAGCAACTCTGAAGCGCCCATGTCTTTCCTTGACGTTCCAACTTTTTAAAAGTTTTTGTTCAGATTCTTTCAGTTAAACCGTTTCTTCACAGATTGTTCTCAACCGATACAGCGTTTCTGTCACTCAAATACGTCAATGGATAAAATGTAATTAATATGCCTCTATTTAGCCAATCTTGGATTACCATCATTTGAGAACATTCGTTCAGTTGACAATAAATCCATATAGGTAGATTGGGAAGGGTGGGTGGGATGCTGAGCTTCAATGGATAACAGAAGATGGAAAAGGAAGAGCAAAATGCACATGCGTAATGGATGTGGCTAAGCAGCTATATAAATTTGCATCAGAGTTATCTTTCCTGGACCGTATCTCTATTTGTCTCCATAATGTGACTTAACTCATATTGAGTTAAGTCTGATTATGTCGACAAAATAGATTAACAATGATTGGCAGTCATTGCCGTTTAGTGTGCTCCGCGGGTACAAAACATGTTGATTTTAAATCTAAGAAAAATAATTTCTGTTAAATCAAATGGACTGATACTTCGCACATCAACAAAACAAATACTTTTACACGGATGTCTTCACATGCTCAGCTTTATTAGCTCTCATGTGAAGACATATGGCCAAATTTTGCTAGAAGCTCGCTGCTGATCCTGTTATCTTCCAGGGTCCGTGGCCAATAATTGGGCTTATGTCATTCTATGTACATCTACATCATTCACTGTTGAAAAAGTCGATGTAGTTCATGGTCCTGGTAATACATCGTTACCTGCTCATTGCAATGCAGGTATCATTGTATATCATAGAATATCATTGCATATCATTGAATATTGTTGCATATCATTGAATATAGTTGTATATCATTGAATATCGTTGTATCATTGAATATCATTGAATATTATTGTATCATTGGATACCATTGAATATTATTGCATATCATTGAATATCGTTGCATATCATTGAATATTGTTGTATCATTGGATACCATTGAATATCATTGAATATTGTTGTATCATTGGATACCATTGAATATCATTGAATATCATTGAATATCGTTGAATACCATTGAACTATCATTGTACCCATTTAGTAGCAGTTATTCAATATACACTTTGTGTACATCATTACATTGATACCTTGTGTACATCATTGTATTGATACCATGAGTTCATCATTATATTGATGATTCATTTAGACTATTAATCAATAAAGCCATGACAAAAACTGCCAATCATTGTTGATCTATTTTGTCAACATAATTAATTCTGCTTTCACAGGATAAGCAACTCTGAAGCGCCCATGTCTTTCCTTGACGTTCCAACTTTTTAAAAGTTTTTGTTCAGATTCCTTCAGTTAAACCGTTTCTTAACAGATTGTTCTCAACCGATACAGCGTTTCTGTCACTCAAATACTGCCTGTACTATTTTTACACACATGCACAACTCGCTTTAGACATGTTACTCGTATTATGATTCTACCGACATTTTTTGAATTTATTTAAATTTTTTCATGAGTAAAACACAAAACTGCATCATTATCTGTCATCGTTTTTGTCGGTTTCAATGAGGACTACCTATCTTCTCAAGTTTATTTCTTTTCAACAAAGCAAAATATTAAGCCATAATTTAAAAAACGAATCGATGCATCACTTTTTAATTTGAATTTCTATGTTATTTTTCGTTTTCGCTTCATTATACAGAGAATATGACTTCAGACATTATTTAGTGTATTGTTTGTAACTTAATACACGTAAATTTTGACCTGCTTCGCAATCCAATTTTTCAATTTTTAAAATCTGGATAAGTTTTGAATAAATCGTGATATTTCAAAATGATTTACACAAATCATTTGAATTAATTATTAAAATATTTCTACCAAATTTGGATAACATATATATATATATATATATATTAGGTTAAAATAAAAAAAAAGTGTGACAGAAGTCCACGATTTTTTCGAACAACCCTCGTATGTGCCGTTATCAAAGCGTTTCTCCTCGTAATATTGTTTGAGGCTAATATTGATCGGGATTAATGTATTTTGTTAATCTAGAATTTGGTTTATTAAATTAATTATTATAATGGGTTGGGAGGTGGATAAAATATACATATTGGCTAAAGAATGTATCTAGAATTAGGAATTGAAAGCTAGTTGGTTGACCAATGCTGGAAAGTAGAGAAATTCTCCAAAATTTAAACAGTATGCAAAAAATCTTGGACCGTAAATTGCACATATTTTGCATAACGGGATATGTGGCGTTCCGGTCAAAAGCTAACATATAAAACCCTAATGCTACAGTTCTGCAGCTATTTTAATGAAATGAATGATTGTATTCCTTTTTTATTTAAGACAAATAGGCTGTTCTTATCGTGACCAAATCTTATTAAAAGGGATATGCTTTAAATAAACTATCTTGAATGTGCACTACCTGATAATATTTATTTGTTAGACTATCTAATTGTATCCATTCTGTTCTTGAATAGTTTCTTTGTTATTTTTATTTTAATATGAACACTTTTATATATATTTTAAAATCATCATGATATTTTAAGTATTCAGTTGATGATATTACCAAAATTCTTTAAAAAAAACATTTTTTTATCAGACCGATTTATTCAGCTTTTTAAGCTAATCATATCAACTATTACCATGGTGCCAAAGTAAACTCCAGGGGCATGATTTGTGAAAGCATGCGTAGATCCAACCCCATCCGTCCCTGAGAATTTAAAGTTTCACATATTTTACTATTCAAATTTCTATGTCTTATCGTGGTTCAGTCTTTGTCCGTAGTCCAGGAATTGAACAGCATAATGATCAATACTTCATAATTTGATTATACATGTACATGTATATAAGTTCGTCAGATTTTTTTCTGTGCTTTTGCATTTACCTTTCATTACCCAAACCTTTGGCTATGAACTTTTAAAAAATCTTTATATTTACATACAGTGTATTTATATGACTATTTAATGACATTTCTGTTATCCAGAAGATTTGTAAATATTGTTTTCCTTTATGAATTTTAACTACATATACTAACCCCCATTGGTTCGAGTTTAAAACCAGAGAGTAGATCAGAGTAACGAGGAGAAAATGCATTTCTACTTTGTAACCAAATATGCACCCAACCCACAGGAACCACTGACCCTGGAGCCACATACATGTATTTCAAAATTTTAGAAATTTTATCAATTCTATTTCATCATAAACGGTTGATTAATACGAAAGAGCAAATTTCAGAGCATTGATTTATTTTCAGATTATGTAACACCCAACCCCCCGTACCCCTGACCAAGGAGCCCTGAAATAAACCATTTTGATAGATGCATCTTTTTTTCATATATATATATATATATATATATATATATATATATATATATATATATATATATATATATATATATATATAGATATATATATAATTTCAAAACAAAATGAAGAATCGGTACAGTTTTTGGTATATTTAAAAGTAAAAATCCAAAAATATCACAAAACATTTACTGCAAGCGCTTTCGCCATGTTCGGCTCTTCAGGCAGTTATACAACTGTATATATATATATATATATATATATATATATATATATATATATATATATATATATATATATATATATATATATATATATATATAAAGCACTAAAAAATCAACAACACTGTGTATCCTAAATGTCGGATCTACCAAGTAGATACAAGGTCACGGATGGAAATTTATATAAAGCACTAGAATGACCAACGACACGAACAATAAAAATTGTCAAATTTTCGGGACGCCCTGTTCCTTCCTCAGGACAAAGAACAAGAGGCCCACGGGCCTTATAGGTCACCTGAGCATTCTGCAACAACTTTCCAGTTATTGAATTTGATTCATGTTTTAAGCCAGATGCTATATGGCATTCACAATTTTGAAAGAGGCACTATTGATCATCATAACAATACACTTAGCAGTTGCTTAGCTTGGTTTATTGATTTGAAAATGTCCAATAATAAGTTCATAGGATCTTCATGAACGTTTCATGAACATTTCATGAATAAAATTCATGAAAAATTCAAGGAAATTCATGAATTATTCATGATCACCTCGCAGGGGTACTGAATACCCATACGCAAGGTAGGGGAACAAAAATGCATTCCAACTAATCAGTAATATTCAGCAATAATTAGTAGTGCCCCTAACACTGTGAAATAAACCCCTGACCCTAGGTCCACACATTGCACAAATTTTAAAAAGGCACCCTTAAAATTGCCTATCAAAAAATAAATAAATGTTTTATAAATACAAAGGAGCAGATTTCAAACAATTAATTCATTTTCAGTATATAAGTAGAGCCCCACCCCCACCGCTGACCCTGGGGCCTTGAAATTCACAATTCTGCAAGATTAGGGCCCTTGCTCATCTTAACTATATAGGTAGTTCATCTGCTTCATACCCAGAGACAGAGAATCAATACCAAGGAGCAGAGCAGAAGATTTTCAAAGAATTCTTGTATTTTTACTATATAATCTATAGAGCCCCCCCTCCCCAACACCAGAACCCTTGACCCTGGGGCCATAAAATTCACACTTTTGATAGAGGCACTCTTGCTCATCATAACTATGCACTTAGTTAGTTTATTCAATACCCAGGGGCAGAGAAGAAGATTGTCAAAGAAATCATGTATTTTCACTGAATATAATCAATAGAGCCCCGCCCTAACACCAGAACCGCTGACCCTGGGGCCATTAATTCACAATTTTGGTAGAGGCACTCTTGCTCATCATAACTATCTACTTAGTTCGTTTATTTAATACCCATGAGCAGAGAAGAAGATTTTCAATGAAATAATGCATTTTCACTACCTACTTTTAGCCCTGCCCTAGCACTAGAACCCCTGACCCCAGGGCCATGAATTTCACAATTTTGGTAGAGGACTCAATGCCGATTACAATCATGCAAACAGTTTGACTGCTTGATGTCCAGGAGTAAAGAAGAAGATTTTTAAAGATTGCATTAATTTTAGTGGTTTTGGCCCCACCCCTCAGGCCCCAGGGGGGCAGGGATCATGAAATTCACAATTTTTGTTTCCCTTCACCCATAGATGCTTTGTGCCAAATTTGGTTGAAATTGGTTCAGTGGTTGCAGAGAAGAAGCTGAAAATGTTCAAAAGTTTACGTACGACGTACGACGACAGACGAACACGGATAGCAATAGGTCACCTGAGTTTACTCAGGTGACCTAAAAAAGTTAAAAAGTCATAAGAACAAAGGAAAAAGAGAAACAAAAACAACTAGCACTACTACTAAACTACTGAACACTATATATTTACAAACTAGGTTACATGTTGGATTGGAAATTTTTAAGAACACTATTAAAGAAAGAAATCCGGATCGCTATGAAATAGTCCGGTCTATCGGGTATACTCGGGTGAAGTGCGATTTACATAATTGAACGAATTAATTATGCTAATTAATTACGACAATCATTAAATCGTACATTGTTTCCTTCTCTCAAAATGGCATAACTACTAGTATACTTGATAAAGAATAATCAAACAAAAATAATAAATAATTAATATTATTTTCCAATGTACGATTTAATGATTGTCATAATTTATCAGCGTAATTAATTCGTTCAATTATGTAAATCGCACTTCACCCGAGTATACCCGATAGACCGGACGTATTTCATAGCGATCCGGATTTCTTTCTGCATTTTCACTATATAATCAATAGAGACCACTCTTACACCAGAACCCCTGACCCAGGGGCCATGAAATTCAGAATTTTCAAAAAGGTACTCTTGATCATCATAACTATGTACTTAGTTAGTTTGTTTAATACCAAAGAGCAAAGGAGAAGTTTTGCAAAGAAAAAATCCATTTTTACTTATGATCTATAAAGCCCAATCCTAACACCAGAACCCCTGAACCTGAGGCCATGAATTTCATAATTTTGGTAGGGGGTTCACTGCTTATTGCAATCAAGCCAATAGTTTGACTGCTTGATGTGCAGGAGTGAAGAAGATTTTTTTAAAGATTACATAAATGTTTGTGGTTTTAGCCCCGCCCCTCAGGCTTCAAGGGGGGGGGGGGGGGGCAGGGACCATAAAATTCACAAATTTCCCTCCTTCATCTATAAATGCTGTATACTAAATTTTGTTGAAGTTTGTTTAGTGGTTCTAGAGAAGAAGCTAAATGTTCAACGACAGACGACGTATGACGACGGACAAAAACAGATAGCAATAGGTCCAATGAGTTTACTCATTATTTTGTATATATCTTTATAGAGCTCTTAATATAATGGAGATAAAAATAGTCTGAAAATGACCACAACCAACCAGTCCTTGACTGTCAAGGACTGGTTGGTTGTGGTCATTTTCAGAACTCCTTGTATACCTCTACATACCTTTTAGTTTCACATTTTTCAGTCGTTTCTTTTAAATTGTCCCTTAGAGAAAGTTCCGTTATGTTAATATTAACTTATATTGATTTACTTTTATAATATATCGGGTGACACGATTGCCCGTTGACAAGCAAGGTTTACATAATATGAGAATGTAGAATAAATATTGGATGAAAATGGAACAAAAATAAAATATCATACTGCTGCTTCTATTTTCCGGAATCACTTGTCCATATTACAGTTTACTGTGTGACACAGTGATCATTTACAGGCAAGGATGTTAAAAGGTAGAAAAAAGATGTTTTTAAAATACATGTAGTCGGGATTTTTCAAAGACTACGGACCATAACTTTTGAAATACAGTGTCTATCAATGTAAAATCGAACTTGATCTGGAAGTCATAAATACGAAATCACAAACCTTCAAGCAAATAAAATATTTAAAAAAAAAAAAAAACATGCAGTGAATTAGAAATTTTCAAAGTTAAAGGGCTATAAATTTTGTAAAAATGGTCAACTATCACAGAACTAAAACTTCATTTGCAAGTCATTAATATAAAGACGAAAGGGGCATCCGAGTAAAAATTTGAATTTACTTCAAAATGAATTTGAAAAGAGTGACATATTATGCCAGTTTGAACAAATGTTGAATGTTTCATGTAGCTTACGTTTCATGTTCTGTTTACACCAATGTACGAATTGATGGCACTCAAGCAACGTTTTCAAACACTCTATCATGCTGCTGGAAATTGTTGTAATGTTATAATTTGACACTCTTCTATTACTTATAGTCTCCAACTGGACATTTTCTGGTTGACCCTGAAAAAACATTTAAAATAAGTTTTAAAAAACATACGCTTTTACTACTGCAAAGACAATATTTTTCTAGACACTTTTTCTTCTTCCCTATTCGAATCAGTACGACTTATAGAATTGGTACTTATAGGAATATGACATAGAGTGTTAGTTAAATCATGTTTTTAAAACGTCTCTCCCAAACATTATGCCAAGGTTTTTCGCTGAAAGTTTTTAAATAAACAATTTTAAGTTTTATTTCGAATGTACTTTATTTTTTGGTAATTTTTTAGCATTAAATTGTTGTGAAGAATAAATAAAAATAATAAATGTAAAATTACGTAAAATATTTCATGAAAATATTTGCCATTGCACTTTTTTCTGAATGATATAGTTTAACTTCGGTTAACCATACTTTATTAAATAAAATGTATTTACGATTTTTGATATTTCCTCTAGTTCGCTTGTTTCCATCTTTATTTTCAACAAATCTTTCAATTTAAGAAGAGCAGATGCCGCCTCAAGGCTGTTCATAATCGTGAAGTAGTCTTCAATTTGTCTCAAGCGTCTTTCAGCTAAAAGTTTGTCCCACTCCTTTCCAACTGCCATTAGTGACAATTCCTCGCGTATCATGGAAACCGAAACTTCCACTATGTTAGAACTAATATCCAGTGAGACTTTGACATCCTGCATTGTAACTTCGTTAGATTTTATCTTCTCCCATCTTGTTTGCCATTCTTTGTAAGCTGGGGTAAAAATTTTCTGGAAATAGCTATCAACGTTTAATCGAGCAAGTTGAGAATGCAGAAAGACGTTTTCTTTTTCCCCCAGTATCCTTGAAAATACAATGCTTCTTATACATGCATCGAGTTGATCCAAGCCCAAATTACCACTATTTTGGAATATCTGTACTGTGATATTTGGAGGCACCCCATCTAAGATTTCTCTTCCGCTTCGTGGTTTGCAGACTGTGTTCATTTTTGTAACTGATGCATTCTTCCATTGTTGCAGATTCCTCTTCATGACCTTTATTTCAACTTAATTGTGAAAAAATATCTTTCTTTTACTCTAATTTCTACAGCTCCGCACACCTTTTAAGCACACATGGTTTTTCGCACAAATTAAAGTTACATTTTTCGTAATAAAACGGAACAATATCGAACTTTTGAACAAGACATAATCCTAGTACGTATTAAATATTTTATTTAAGATTCTTTAAAATCATTATCGTAAGTTTTCAAAGTCGATGTTTTCAAGGTGACTTTATTAATAAATGGAAGGGTGTGACATTTGTATGATTCTACCTAGGTATTTGCAGATTAAATTAATCGAACTTTCTTTGATATTACTTGTTAGAAATTTTCAAATTGATTTCTTAAGGATGGATATTTTTCTAAGTAACTTGCAAAGTTCTTCCACATGTCTTGGCTTTGTCGAAATATAGCGCCGAAAAATGACAATGTTGCATAAGGAAATAATGCCAAAGGATAGGATAATAAAGTATTGTTCATCTTTTATAATAATATATCATTAATATTGAAAAGAATACTCCTTTACATTAAAGGTCTGAAACTTTGAAAATTTGCGTTGAAGCGTATCTTTTTTTATGCTATATTTCAGAAAGTGACCCTATAAAACTGCCAGCTTTTTAACATGGAAAGCAGTCAAACAGGTGAAAAATGAGTCATCATCTTGTGCTTTATAGTGATATTATTGTATATTTATTATTATACTGTGAAGAAAATACAGAAATTACATGAGCTGCACTGTTTCTGTGTCTAGACAAGGCAAAGGACTGCTTGAAAAAAAGGATATAAAGACGGGCTGTAAATGACGCAAAACCATGAAAAACATTTGGAAACTGTCAAACTGTCAGCCTATCAAAATCTTACCAAATAAAATGTGTGAATTATGTTTTAAGATAGTGAAATAAATTTGAAATTAAGTTATATATCACTTTTAAATATTTTTTGTTCTTTTGTTATAAAATTTTGTGTTAGGCCTATATATATGTGACATTAATTTGTGCAAAAAAACACGTGAGTTTAAAAAGTGCGCGGAGCAATATTTTGAAACATTTAAAATCATAAAGAACCTGTACTTATTTTGAAGCTTTGTTTGATGAGTTACATATTATTCAGAACTTTAATCAATTATCTATAAAAATCATATACAGCAGTAAACATAAATAAACATAAATACAAATCTACACTGTATTTTATCAAAAGGTGTTTTTTTAAAAAGAAGTTTCTCTACACTTTAAAAAGAAAACTTAATATCAGATATTAAAGAAACTAAGCTTTATATGCAAATATTGATGTTTTCTATTTGACTTTTCGATCAAATGTTGTAAGGAAATATATTATTTGTGAAAAATAGATAAAACTTCAAGGTCAAGGTCACAGGATCATAAATCATAGTATATTTGAAAATGTTTTATTACATGTAATGTTCATGTGAATGTGCTATTCTTTCTTCAAAAGTTTTGACCAATTTAAAGTAATGTTTAATAATCCGAACGTGCCGGGTATTTGTATTCTAAAGATAACAGCTAAAGAGAACAGCTTAAGCATTTGTACATACAGTGTATCTGTGTCTGTCTGCAATCAGTCCGTCTGTAACACCTTATATTTCAAGAACTGTAAGAGGTATGGAATTCAAATTTTGCTAAAAAAATAGCTTGGCAGTATGGTTTTTGTATTTTACCATGGTTACTGACCTCTTGACACTTCAACTTAACCTTTGACCTACTTTTTCTAACAGTTCACAGTGCCCATTACAACTTGTTTTGCCATTTAAAAGTTGAGTTAAGGGTATATTTTGAACAAATACCTGCGTTACATTTCAATTCATCTTTACCTTGACCTACCTTGCAAAATATACTGCTCAAGTCAATTTTACTCAAGTCAGTTAAATTTAGACATGCTAGGATTCAATAACTGGCACTTCTACGTGTTTATGAGATGCACGGACTAACACGTGTTTATGAGCTCATGACAATGAACCTTGACACCATATGATAAATCTAACATTTAAGTAATATGAAAATGCATCGGGATCGATATTCCAAACTGGATTGTGTAGACTGTCTGAGAAGCAGAAGGATAAAACGTACGCTCAACTAGGACCTTAGGTCCCCCTGCTCAGTTCACGACTATCGGGCCTGTTTACTCCGCTACAAAATGTATGGCGTTGCATAAGTAAAGTGAAAATAGAATAAATCGTAATACCGTGAAGCCTTTGCAGTGTAAAAAAAAACCAGAAAATTTATTTTTGTCAAAGGAATAACCATCTGATGGGTATTAGAAAAGAAAGAGGGGGGGGGGACTGAGCAACATTAACTGCAATATTATAAGATATATAAGAGTTTAACATTTATGGATTATGTTGGGTGACCTGTGGTCTCCCCTATGATTTTATTATTCCATGTAAGGTTATAATATCTATATAACACAGTGCCTAACCTCTGATCTCCTTACTAATAGTAAGCGACCTAGAGTCTCTGCATTCGCAGATCTCTAACAAGCAGGGGGAGGATGAAGATCTTGCCTCCTACCTTTTCATTTCGCTCGGACTTTTCACCAGTCCTTGAACATAATGGAATAATTATTTGTTAATTAATTATTTAATGTCTCTTTTGTCTTCCTTATGAGGTCATGCTTCAATAGGCGACCTCATCACTTTAGCACTTTTTAGTAATTAAACCCCTGATTTTATTTAGGATGATTTTACCCCTACTTTGGACTCTCAGTAGGGCGTGACTTTCTCGGCGCTACGTAATGGCGAATACTAGTAGATTCTCATTGGTTACGAAATTAATAACATCAGGAACTTGAAATTGTTGTTGAAAACGATGAGACGACTTATGCCGCACCTCTGTGTCATGAGAGAACTTTTTATTGGCTATTTACTACACCAGTTGACATTCGGCTGCATTTCTATCATACCCGGTATGTATATTTCAACGGTGAAGGAAAGCTGTGTAAATTTCAGAAGCTAAATAGGCAACGTCGAGAATGTCACGCCTTACTGAAGTCCAAACTAAGCGTGTAATTCTTCTATCTTACAAAGAAAATATACCCCCTGTATTGCGAAGTTTGGGGCTGCATGGAGTACTCCTCCCCTTTGCCCGGAATTAATACATCAAAGTCATAAACCAATTAAAACTACATTTTAAAAAAAAAGAAATAAAACTTTAAAAAATGCACCAATTGTTGTTTACTTTTGGGATACATATACTGTATTTGAAGACAAGCAAGTTGACTAATCCTCCAAATTCCAATTACATACATTTCAAGAATTCGGAGAAATTGTGCATTTTTTTCCCTGTCAAAAAATTAGGGTCGCAACTTTTTCGGAGAGGATTTGAAAAATAATTCTAAACATACCATGATTTTAACTTATTGCCTACTTACAACTTTCACTTCGTAATAATGTACAAAATAAGATTACCTTTGTCTCATTTATATACTACAATTTGTTTAGTATAAAATCCTAATTAATGTACAATATAAGACTTCTGCTTGCTCCCATAATCTCTATGCGGATACCAAAAGAAACAGAAAAGTTAATAAGACCAGAGGTCACTTTATATTGTACACCTTTAGGGTGCCCATAGGTAACCTTATATTGTACATCAAAAGGAGGACCAGATGTCACCTTATATTGTACATCAATAGGGGGACCAGAGGACACCTTATATTGTACATCAGTAGCGGGACCAGGGGACACCTTATATTGTACATCAGTAGGGGACCAGAGGGCACCTTATATTGTACATCAGTAGAAGGACCAGGGGTCACCTTATATTGTACATCAGTAGGGGACCAGAGGACACCTTATATTGTACATCAGTAGGGGACATCAGTAGGCGGACCAGAGGTCACCTTATATTGTACATCAGTAGGGGGACCAGAGGACACCTTATATTGTACATCAGTAGGGGGACCAGGGGTCACGTTATATTGTACATCAGTAGGGAGACCAGGGGTCACCTTATATTGTACATCAGCAGGGGGACCAGGGGTCACCTTATATTGTACATAAGTAGGGGGACCAGAGGACACCTTATATTGTACATCAGTAGGGGGACCAGGGGTCACCTTATATTGTACATCAGTAGGGGACCAGAGGACACCTTATATTGTACATCAGTAGGGGACATCAGTAGGCGGACCAGAGGTCACCTTATATTGTACATCATTAGGGGGACCAGAGGACACTTTATATTGCACTTTACATCACTGGGGGGACCAGAGGTTATCTTATATTGTACATCAGTAGGAGGACCAGTGGTCACCTAATATTGTACATCAGTAGGGGGGCCAGAGATTATCTTATATTGTACATCATTAGGGGGACTAGAGGTCACCTTATATTGTACATCAGTAGGGGGACGAGAGGACATCTTATATTCTACAGCAGTAGGGGGACCCGAGGTCATCTTATATTGTACATAAGTAGGGGGACCAGATGTCATCTTTTATAAAACATCGGTAGGGGGACCAGTGGTAATCTTATATTGTACATCAGTAGGGGGCCGGAGGACACCGTATATTGTACATCAGTAGGGGACCAGGGGTCACCTTATAGTGTACATCAGTAGAACCAGAGGACACTTTATATTGCACTTTACATCAGTGGGGGGACCAGAGGTTATCTTATATTGTACATCAGTAGGGGGAGCAGTGGTCACCTAATATTGTATATCATTAGGGGGACCAGAGGGCACCTTGTATTGTACATCAGTAGGGGAACCAGAGGACAACTGATATTGTACATCAGTAGCGGGAACAGAGGTCATCTCATATTGTACATAAGTAGGGGGACCAGAGGTCATCTTATATTAGACATCAGTAGCGGGTCCAGAGTACACCTTATAGTGTACTTAACATCAGTTGGGGGGACCAGAGGTTATCTTATATTGTAAATCAGTAGGGGGACCAGTGGTAACCTTATATTGTACATCAGTAGGGGACCAGGGGTCACCTTATATTGTACATCAATAGGGGGACCAGGGTTCACCTTGTGTTGTACATAAATATGAGACTAGTGGTCCCCTTTGTTGTACATTTTTAAGGAAACCAGACATAAAAGAAAATCTATATGAATGGAGAGATAAGGCATCAACGATTCTAGACCCATCTTCACCAAGAGACATCTCAAACGAAATTAAGGATGGAACAGAGGTTTATGTTAACCTCTGTTAATCTTACATCTGTAAATCATAGTTAACGCGATAATCTATGTTTCACAACCGTAAACTATACTTAACACCAAAAACAATCATTTGCGATCGCAAAACATAGATTATCTGATAAATACAGTTTCACGATTCGAAACTATGGTTTACAACTCTTAACTATAGTTAAGGATCGTAAATTATAGTTTACAGGTGTGATTCTATGTTTAACAACAAAATCTATTGTTTACGTTTTATCACAGACAGATAAACTAAGATTAACATTCGTAAACTATAGTTTACAGTCCTTAAATATAGTTTTACAGATGGAAACTATAATTAACGAATTGTAAACTATAGTTCACGGTTTGTAAACTATAGTTTACGGTTTGTAAACTATAGTTTACAGTCGACAAACCTAGGTTTAGCATGCCAAATTCACAAAAATGATCTAATCATAGTTTCACAGTCGATAAACTAGGTTTATTGGTTGTAAACTATAGTTTACGGACTGTTAACTATAGTTAACAACGTTAATCTATATTTTACATCTGTAAACCATAGTTAACGCGATAATCTATGTTTCACATCCGTAAACTATACTTAACACCAAAAACAATCATTTGCGATTGCAAAACATAGATTATCTGATAAATACAGTTTCACGATTTGTACACTATGGTTTACAACTCTTAACTATAGTTATCGATCGTAAATTATAGTTCACAGACGTGAATCTATGTTTATCAACAAAATCTATTGTTAACGTTTTATTACAGACAGATAAACTTAGATTAGCATTCGTAAACTATAGTTAACAACCGTTAAATATAGTTTTACAGATGAAAACTATACTTAACGAATCGTTAACTATAGTTTACGGTTTCTAAACTATTGTTTACAGTCGATAAACCTAGTTAACGGGATACTAGAGGTTCTCTTATAAGAACACGACAAGAGGCCTATGGGTCTTATAGGTCATCTGAACATCATGTAAAATCTTTAAAACAATTGAATTTGGTTCGCGCTTTGAACCAGAGGCCATGACATTCGCAATTTTGAAAAAAAAAAAGCACCATTGCTCATCATAACTATATACTTAGCATGCCTAGTTTGGCTACTTAAAACCTATATAGAGCGTAGGGGAACAAAGGGTGCATTTCAAATAATCAGTAATAATTAGCAATAATTAATAGTGCCCACTAACCACAAAAACCCTCATCCTGGGGTCACACATTTCACAATTTTGGAAAAGGCACCCTTGTTCATAAGAAAATTTGGTTTATACCAAAGAACAAATTTCAAAGCATTAATTCAATTACAGCATTTAATTAGAGCCCCCACCCCTCAATGGTACCATGAGCCAGGGGCCTTGACATTTATAATTCTGGAAGAGGTTCCCTTGCTTATCATAACTATATGTAGTTAGTTCAATTGATATCCAGGTGCAGAGATGAAGATTTTTTAAAGAATTAATGAATTTTAACTTTACAATATATATAGCCCCACCGTAACACCAGAACCCCTGACCTTTGGGTAACGAATTTCAAAACTTTGGAGAGAATATTCTTCTTCATCATATCTATGAAAGTAGTTAGTTTGTTTAATATCCAGGTGCAGAGGGAAACATTTTCAAAGAATAAATGCATTTCACGATATAAATTTTTATAGCCCCGTCCTAACCCCAGAGCCCCTGACCCTGGGACAATGAATTTCACAATTTTGGTAGAGGAGTCAATGCTTACTATAATTATGCAAACAGTTGGACGGCTTGATGTCAATGAATAAAGAAGATTTTTAAAGATTGTATCAATTGTAGTAGTTTCGCCCCAACTTTCTTGCCTTAGGGGGTGGAGGGCAGGGACCATGATTTAAAAAATCTCCCCTTCACCCATAGATGCTTTATACCAAAATTTGTTGTAAATGGTTGAGAGATTGCAGAGAGACGCTGAAAATGTTGGAATGTTAATGCACAATGCACAGGGCACGACGTCAGATAAACAGATAGCAAAAGTCACATGAGTTGATTCAGGTGACAAATAATTAGTCCTTTGGTCTCCATATTTATGTAAAATATTAGGTGTCTTCTGGTCTCCCTGTTGACTTACAATATAAGATGACCTCTGGTCTTCTTATTGATGTAAAATATAAAGTGTCTTCCGGTTTATTCATTGTCGTTCAAAATAGTGTGATCATTAGTTTAAATGGTGTACAATATAAGGTGTCCCCTTGTCCCCCTACTGATGTACAGTACGAGGGCTGTTCAATAAATGATGTCCCGAACTCTATGATATACAATACAGATACATGTATCATATGGCATTAAGCTTGACTTTCTCTCATTATTGAATCTTTAATGAATTTATAACAGTTTATGTGACCACTTTTCATCACAAAGTTCGCTGTGAGAAGCTGGAAAACAAGGGTATTCGAGACACTGCATTAAAAATGAATGGTAAAGAATCAGTAAACTAGAGTGGAATTAAACCGTTCATTAAAGCTGCTGTAAAACTTGTTAAGAATCCCAAAGAAATACTCACTGAAATATGTATAATTTACAGCAATCAATGTCTGTTTTATAAACAACTGAGCAGGTGGATATCGATTTCAATGATAAAAAATCATATAGTGGGCATCAAAAATGGATACCGTCCTTGCAAAAAAAAATTAAACAACTAATGTACTGTTTGCCAAATTTCAACAAATAATCACTGATGATGTATGATTGACTATACGACACATAGCAAATTTGATAGACATCATTTCGGGAGTAGTTCACGCTGTTTTAAAGAAACGTTTGACATTTAAAAAAAACAAACTTAGTACTCAAAAGTCACCCTGTGTTTTAAAAAATGAGTGAAAACGACTGCGTGTAAGAATATTTAAACAATTTTTAAAAATATCAGTAATTGTAGTTATCCACTTTTGTTTGAATTTCAAACAAATAATGAAACTTGAATCTATTGCTTAAAACCCTCAAAACAAAATTTACAATAAGATGCACTTGACAAAAACAGCAAAGGTCTGAGAAGAGCAGAGAATTGCAAGAGCACAAATACAGATTTATATGCAATTTTCTTAAATGTTAGTGGCCTTGTTGTTCAAATTCGTATTCGGGGAAGCAGTTTAATTGCTGGAGGAATCTAGAAAGTAATTTTGTGGCAAAAAAATCAGAAGGTTAATGAGAATTAGGAGTCCGCTACATTAGATTTTTTTCATGACAGCTTCCAAATCCGCACGCCCTGAAGAGAAAAGGAGTCTTTAGGATACACAGAAAGTTAATGTTCTTTCACATTAAAAATTTCGCCAGATCTTTCCCCTTTTGACTTGTTGCATTTTCCAAACTCTAAAAAACGCCTTTCAGAAGGAAGAAACAAGTCCAGGAAATCAAAGGATCTGCAATAATCCAGTATACAAAGGGTCAAACCCAAAAATGAGTTTTAAAAACAATCAGAAATTGGATAAAAAATGTAACGGACGTGTTTTAATTTAAAGATAATATTAGGTTAAATCATTATGATTAAATTATTGAAAAGCGTCTTTTGTTTCTTTCTGAACACCGAGGACATTATTTATTGAACAGCCCTCATATAAGGTGACCTATGGTCCCCCTACTTATGTACAATACACTGTATATGGTGACCTCTGGTCCCCAACTGATGTACAATATAAGGTGACCTCTGGTCCCCTACTGATGTTCAATATAAGGTGACCTCTGGTCACCCTAACGATGTTCAATATAAGGTGACCTCTGGTCCCCCTACTAATGTATAATATAAGGTGACCTCTGGTCCCCCTACTGATGTACAATATAAGGTGTCCTCTGGTCCCCCTGCTGATAAACAATATAAGGTTACCTCTGGTCTCCTTATTGATGATCAATACAAGTTGACCTCTGGTCCCCCTACTGATGTACAATATAAGGTGACTCTGGTCCCCCTACTGATGTTCAATATAAGGTGTCGTCTAGTCCCCCTACTGATGTACAATGTAAGGTGACCTCTGGTTCCCCTAATGATGTACAATATAAGGTGTCCTCTGGTCCCCCTTCTGATGTACAAATAAGGTGACCTCTGGTCCCCCTACTGATGTACATATAAGGTGATCTCTGGTCCCCCTACTGATGTACAATATAAGGTGTCGTCTAGTCCCCCTACTGATGTACAATATAAGGTGTCCTCTGGTTCCCCTAATGATGTACAATATAAGGTGTCCTATCGTCCCCCTTCTGATGTACAAATAAGGTGACCTCTGGTCCCCCTACTGATGTACAATATAAGGTGATCTCTGGTCCCCCTACTGATGTACAATATAAGGTGACCTCTGGTCTCCTTATTGGTGTTCAATATAAGGTGACCTCTAGTCCCCCTACTGATGTACAATATAAGGTGTCCTCTGGTCCCCCTACCGATGTACAATATAAGGTGTCCTCTGGTCCCCCTACTGATGTACAAATAAGGTGACCTCTGGTCACCCTTCTGATGTACAATATAAAGTGACCCCTGGTCTCCTTATTTATTTTTAACATAAAGTGTTCTCTGGTCCACCAAATGATGAACAATATAAGGTAACCTCTGGTCCCCCTGCTGATGAACCACATAATGTGACCTCTGGTCTCCTTATTGATGATTAATATAAGGTGACCTCTGGTCCCCCTATTGATGTACAATATAAGGTGACCTCTGGTCCCCCGACTGATGTACAAAATAAGGTGTTCTCTGGTCTCCTTATTGATAATCAGTATAAGGTGGCCTCTGGTCCCCCGACTGATGTACAATATAAGGTGACCTCTGTTCTTCTTATTGATGATCAATATAAGGCGACCACTGGTCTCCTTATTGATGATCAATAGAAAGTGACCTCTGGTCCCCCTATTAATGTATAATATAAGGTGACCTCTGGTCCCCCTGATGTACAATATAAGGTGTCCTCTGGTCCCCCTGCTGATAAACAGTATAAGGTGTCCTCTGGTCTCCTTATTGATGATCAATACAAGGTGACCTCTGGTCCCCCTACTGATGTACACTATATTGTGACCTCTGGTCCCCTACAGATGTACAATATAAGGTGGCCTCTGGTCCACCACTGATGTACTCTACAATATAAGGTGACCTCTGGTCCGCATACTGATGTACAATATTAGGTCACCTCTGGTTCCTCTACTGATGTACAATATAAGGTGACCTCTGGTCCCCTATTGATGTACAATATAAGGTGACCTCTGGTCCCCTAATGATGTATGTACAATATAAGGTGACCACTGGTCCCCCTACGGATGTACAGTATAAGGTGTCCTATGGTCCCCCTACTGATGTACAATATAAGGTGACCTCTGGTCCCCCTACTGATGTACATTATTAGGTGACCTCTGGTCACCCTACTGATGTACAATATAAGGTGTCCTCTGGTCCCCCAAATGATTTACAAACAAGGTGACCTTTGGTCACCCTTTTGATGTACAATATAAGGTGACCTCTGATTTCCTTATTGACGTTCAATATAAGGTGTCCTCTGGTCCCCCAAATGATGTACAATATAAGTTGACCTCTGGTCCCTCTGCTGATGTACAATATAATGTGACCTCTGGTCTCCTTATTGATGATCAATATATGGTGATCTTTGGTCCCCCTATTGATGTACAATATAGGGTTACCTCTGGTCCCCCGACTGATGTACAATACAAGGTGACCCGCGGTCCCCCTACTGAAGTTCAATATAAGGTGTCCTCTGGTCCCCCTATTGATGTACAATATTAGGTGACCTCTGGTCTCCTTATTGATGATCAATATAAGGTTGCCTCTTGTCCCCCTACTGATGTACAATATAAGGTGACCTCTGGTCCCCTACTAATGTACTGTACAATGTAAGGTGACCACTGGTCCCCCTACGGATTTACAATATAAGGTGTACTCTGGTCTCCTTACTAATGTACAATACAAGGTGACCTATGGTCCTCTACTGATGTACAATATAAGGTGACATCTGGTCACCCTTGTGATGCACAATTTAAGGTGACCTCTGGTCTCCTTATTGATGTTCAATGCAAGGTGTCCTCTGGTCCCCCTACTGATGTACAATATAAGGTAACTTCTGGTCCCCCTACTGATGTACAATATAAGGTGACCTCTGGTCCCCTACTAATGTACTGTACAATGTAAGGTGACCACTGGTTCCCCTACGGATTTACAATATAAGGTGTCCTCTGGTCCCCTTACTAATGTACAATACAAGGTGACCTATGGTCCTCTGCTGATGTACAATATAAGGTGACATCTGGTCACCCTTGTGATGTGCAATTTGGTGACCTCTGGTCTCCTTATTGATGTTCAATGCAAGGTGTCCTTTGGTCCCCCTACTGATGTACAATATAAGGTGGTCTCTGGTCCCCCCTTCTGATGTACAATATAAGGTGACCTCTGGTCTCCTTATTGATGTTCAATATAAGGTGACCTCTGGCCCCCCTTCTGATGTACAATATAAGGTGACCTCTGGTCCCCTACTGATGTATGTACAATATAATTGACCACTGGTCCCCCTTCTGATGTACAATATAAGTTGTCCTCTGGTCCCCCTACTGATGTACAATATAAGGGGACCTCAGGTCCCCCTTATGATGTGCAATAAAAGGTTATCTTTGGCCCCCTATTAATTTAAATGTAAGGTGACCTATGATCCCTCTAATGATGTGCAATATAACAATAGGGAAAGGTGACCACTGGTCTCCCTACTGATGTACAGTATAATATAAGGTTACCTCTGGTCCCCCGAATTACTTTCTCGTTTCTGCTAATATATATATTAGAAAGTAGATCTGTGTAAAGTTATAAATATGATTATTTTGGAGTAAGACAAAGAAAACTGTCTATCATATAAAATTCAATTAATATATAAGGTGATCTAAGGTCTCCCTATTGATATCGATGAATTTACTTTTGTGCCTTTTATGTCTGAAGAGTTCCTAAAATGTTTTATTACTACGCAAAATGACGAACTATTTGCGGGGGACCCGAGGTCCTAGTTGAGCGTACGTTTTATCCTTCTGCGTCTGAGAAAGTGTGTTTTTCATGAAAAAACAAAAACAAACTTGTTCCAAATATTTTTTATGCTAATCCTACGGTCATCAAATTTCATGATTTGTTAAATTGTAAGTATACTAAAGTCATTTGGAATTACAAAGTTTTGTAAAATTGTATTGTCAGTAATAAATTGATATTAGCAAAAGCACTGTGAAACAAATGTTATAAAACATATAGTTTTATTCTTCTTTAATTGCTTTAATGTTTTGAAGTATACATGTACACAGTGAATAACATTAGTGCCATTCATTCATTTAATATGTATTCTTGTTTATGTGTTAAAATTTTATATTATTTGTATTCATATACAATGTTGCGGACTTAATTTGTCTTAAATAAAAACTTGAACCTTGAAGTGGTAAAGACGGACTGGTGTCTCTTTTGAAGAATTGTTGAAAAAACTTATTGATTAACTAACGAAAAGAAACTTATATGTTAGTTCGAAATACATGTACATATCTTACCGTTCAGAGATCTTTGACTCAAGAATTCAGCAAACCGTTCTATTGCTTGAATGTGATTTTTGTATGCAGCATATTCGCCATGCCTTCCTTCAATTAAAGTACGTATATTTTGGATTTCCTCTTTATATCTCATTCGAAAGAGGTTATCTAGGTCGTTTCGTTTTTCATAGAGGAGGAGAAATCGTGCAATGGAAAGACTCCCAAGACGAAGATCATCTACCACAGTGTCCATTTTCTTATTTACAATATCAAGAATGTTTATGACATCTTTCGAAAAGGATCCTACCATCTCCTTATTTGCTGGGCTGTTTCCTGAAAAGTTAAAAATATTACAAGACCTTTTGCTACACTTTATAAGTTTGATGAGTAATACTCACTGTATATTGTACATTATAATTAAGAAAGAAAAATTTCTATAATACGGTCTGGTTTTTTAAAGGGGACATTTCAAAATGTTTGAATTAAGAAATTTTTCCTCAAGATTCTGGAATTCCCGTGTTTTATCATTTTCATGCAGATGAAAAAAATGATTTGAAAACCAGGTATTTAAAATCTGGTTAAGTTGATTTTTAACCTGTAATTTCTAAATTGTTGTGAAATTTTATAACAAAGAATCAAAAATAAAAGAAATATGCATGATGGAACACAGTATTAATCAGTCTATATTAGAAAACTTATACTAATTACATTTGTAGTAATTCATAAAATATGAGAAGAAGTGAATTTAATGATATTTATTTTCAGTTTCAGGTACTTCTCTTTTGATTAAATGTTTGTATTGCAACTCTCAATCATTATACAGTACATATTTTACATATAACGTTTTACGTACTGATATACTCTGCTGCTGGTAAAGCGATGAAGAAAGCGTTAGAATTCCCTTTCAAAACTTCATAAACACATAGAGATCCAAGCTGGTCAGCATATTCCTTGATTACAAGGGAATACAAATCAAAAAATGGCTGCCCAGTTCTCCACAGATTTTCATAATCTATGCCACTTTTCATTTCCTTGAGAACAAGAGTATTTTTTTAATTATGAGTTTATACTTTATATACATGTATTAAAATTCAAGATCTCCTTGGTATAGGTAGTAATACAGAAAAAAAATCAAGAGTTTAAAGAAGCTTTAATCCATCTTCTTCATACTCTTGATTATATATATAATCTGCAAATCTGCAATTTGTTAGTCGAAATAAGAAAATTTATATAAACAATATTTATACTAGTATATATATAATCTGCAACCTGTAAGTCGAAAAAAGAAAATTTAAGTAAAATTGAACAGTTTTTTTTTTTAGATTATGAGATTTCTGCCCAAAGGTTGCTAATAGTGTTTTAAGAATCAATTTTAACTAATTTAGAGGTAATTATGGCTCCCTGAATTGAGACTGGGTAATAAGTTTAATTCTTTAATAATCTTTCTGTGCACTGTGAATCGGTATATATGTTTGAATTAAACACAAAAAATTAACTTGAGGGCACAACCTTTTCTTCGATCCATTTGACAGTTGCTGTCTCTATATTTCCCTTCCATCTTTGAATAGATTGGGATAGAAAAAAACTTTTTTTGCTAATTACTTTGTGAACTTTGTGGACTTGAAGATATTTCTCCAGTACCTAAATTAGAAAAAAAAGAAAAAAAATCAATAGAATAAAATCTTAAATCCATCCCTTATATCCACTGCATTTCTAAAAATTAAAGCCACTTCATTTCAGGATCATTGCTTTTCCCCTATTGATGATGGAGAAATAATGACAGATTTAAGGTCAGACGAGACGTTCCTCAAGATCTGCTTTGTATATCTTTGTAATGTATAAAACAGATTCAAAATTTCAATATCATTCTGATTTTTAAAGCAGTTTCTAAACGTTTTTTAAGAAATCCAAACACTTAAACATTTGAAATTGGAAAATTATTTTTCTTCCCAAAAGGATTATATAAGAAATACTACCCCTGGTATCTTGCAGAAATGCCTGGTAAGGTACCTCGATTTTTTGTGAGTAAATATATTTCTGTAGCTTTAATGACACACTCTTGTAAAATTTTATCTATTATCAAGGAACGTCTCGTCTGTCCTTAACAGCAGATGAGACAAATTACAAGTACTGGACTAGATGGCTTTTAGGTGATCTGACCTATTACTATCTGTAATGTATCGTCCGCCGTCTTATATCGTACATCATAATCTTCGTCTCTACTCCTGGACATCAAGCAAACAAATTTTTGGCATGTTTGTATTAAGCATTGAGCCCTTTACCATCAAAGTATTGAAAGTACTGAAAACCGGGCTTTAATTGTTCGACTTCATGCATACCGCACTTTAATTCTTCAAACTCCAATTTATATTACTTATCTATTTATTTGCTAAAGTACAACAGAGAATAAAACCCCTCACATAGCAACGACGCAAAAGATAATGAAATTCTTCAACAATTCAACAGACCTATAGTATCCTTTCGAAAAGCCCTCGCTTTTGAAAATAGTACGATTACATATGCATTCAGTTGCGTATGTGCACAAATTCCTCTATCGCGATTATACGCAAATACATGTACGATAAATATCTTATTCGTCTTAAAATTTAATTCTCAAACAAAAATATTCATTAACATTTCCGAAGACTGAGATGTGTAAAAAATATGTGTTTAATTAAGTATTGTACCTCACTGTGACTATTTTGTTTATCAGAAGCATCGATCTGCTTTGACGCTGTTTGGTTTGTTGTTTAATTTTTTTCTGTGGAGCTATTTATAATTAGAAAGGCGATCATGATGCCTACAACTGGCTAAAAATATGAAATTTATTGCCGCGGGGTCAGGGGTTCTGGTGTATGGACGGGGCTCTATTGATTATAGTGTGAAATTGCACGAATTCTTTTAAAATCATCTCCTCTGCTCTAGAGAAAACCATGCAAAATTCAAAAAAATCGTCCAAATGGAAGGTTGCAACTTGGGAGTTTTTGGTGTCTTTAAATTTTCTACATAAAGGTAGAAGTCAGAATATCCACAAAAAATGTCGAACCCCGCATCTATTTTTAGTAACAGCTCATTTGCATATTTGTCGAAAAATTTGCACAAACTTTAATGGATAATCTATACAAATTGATCAAATCAAAAAGTTACCTTCTGTCATCAGTTTATTTTCAATTTTTGTTTTATTTTCAGTCATTGTTCAATTTACACAGTTAATGAGGAAAAACTTAATTTAACGAGGCCCGATCTAGTTGAAAATTACGGAAACGGAATGATAAAAAATTTTAATTCTTGGAAATATATTTGTATATTTTATGCTTAGAAAAATTGGAATGGAATTTTGTTACCTTGCCTTTATTGTAGTCAAATGGGGTCACTGTCAAGATATGGACCACTTGCCGTGTTTTTATACACAATTACATACTAAAACCCTTCAACAAACAAAGAAATTTAGAAATAAAAAAAAAATACCTGATGAAATTCTTTGTTTTTCACATATATCATGCAACTTTCACTCTTCTTAAAAAAGTGAAAAGAAAATTGGAGGTAGCCTTTATTGCAGTGAAAAGAGGGCATGTCAAAACACAAAATTTGGATTTATTCTATCCAACTACGTATTTTATAGGTCGCAGTGGGTTTATACATAACACCAACAAACAATTGCAATACTGTATTAGTTTCCAAAAAATAAATAATTCTTACATTATGAAATAATTTTCTCGCCATGCTTTATTTTTTCTCTTAACACGCGACATTGTTTTACGTGAAAAAAGGGGTAGAGGGAGGAGGAGGGGGGAGGGGAGGGGGTAAAGGCGACAAAATTACGATTTATACTAATGTCAAGAAATGTAAAAAAATAAGATATTTCAGGGGTTGCATTTAAATGATTTATAGATTTATCTTATTTTTTAAAAATTAAGATAATCCATGCATATTTAAGTCCGCAATAAAAAAAGAGTGTGTATAAACACTTCAACATGTTCAAGGAAAAAGACTAAAATCGTTTACTTTTGGTTGCAGTGTTTGTTTTTTTTTTAACTCACAAATTGAAATACAACAAGATAAAATTAATGAATCTGTACCAAAAAATTGATCCCTCAAAATCAATTAGGTTCCAAAGTTGTTTATTAATTTAAATATTTAAAAAAAATAATAGAAATGCCAGCTTTCAATGCACAGTCTATAGAGCTACCAGGTAAGCAAGATCAGCGAAACATTTTAGCGCATTTTGACGTCATTTTAATTGTGACGTTATTGTGTACAATTGTGACGGCATTCAAGGGTATTGTGACGTGCCTGAGTTGACGCTGCGTTAAAACGTATGCGCAGATCAAGTAGATCGGGCCTCGTTAAATGAATGTTTTATTTTTTACACATCTATTTATAGATCCTAAATCAATGTCAGAGTATGATTTTTTAGCCATTTTAAGATGCTCGTTTCTCTCAAGACCAAGTTTAAAATTAAACTAAATTAATTGTTACTTTAAGAATGATCAAAGGTCTACTTTGTATTAAAATATTATGCTTGGGAAATAATATCTACATGTTATAAATTAACTTTGAAATACCGTACTTTGCTACAATTTCACATATTTCAAATAACAGTATATTACCTTATTTATGGATTATTTCTATGATACTTGAATAAAAAAAGAAAAGATTCTGAATCTAATATATTTTTAGAATACATGTACGAATAACTGATTTGGATTCTTCATATAAGTTTTCTTTTGATTATTTCAGCCCCATGTTACCAATTTACTGGAGTTAAATTATTATCTCCACTTGTTGGAACTTTTTAGTAATGCTGGGTAAAAAGTGACAAGTGTGTCAACATGGAAAGAAGAAAGTCATGTATGATCATTTTTTCTTCACTAAGGGAATTGTTGTGGAGTGTTATTTTACCATGAAAGTGGGAAAACTTATTTCAAGATATTTGAATGTAAGGAAGAAACAACAACTCAGCTTGAATAAGTAAAACGCAGGCCCATAGGAAGCAATTTCAGTGTCGGGGGGGGGGACAACCTACATTATCAAAAACCAAGAATTCCCTAAAGAGTAAAAAAAATATTGAAAGGTCAACGGATTTTTTTTATTGGGGAAACAAGTATATAGTATCTATGTTTTCTATAGGGTTCTATCCTCGAACGAAGAACTTACATGTATTTTGCGGTAATTAAAAGTTACAAAATTTTCCTAACAAGTAGAATTGAACAGGAAATTATGTAGTTTTACTTTTAATGTCCCTTTAATTTATTTAAATTTACAAAAAAATTATCAAAAAATAGCAGTTTTTTTTTCTTCAAAATATACATCTGATATTTTATTTAAGGTACCTGGTCCCGTTCAAGTTCACCATATTTCAATCTGAGCAATTTTTCTGTAGTAAAGCTGCCATATGCCTGATATGGTTTCGGTGGTTACTCTTTTCTGATATACGGCTTAACTAAGTTCACATGAAAACACCAACTTTGGACAAATGTCATGATTACAGTCAAAACAGATCTCTTTTTAACCTCTTCCATTTGATTTAAAATATTTTAAAGTTTAATTATGTATGTATTGTAAATTTATTTACTATCTAAAGCAGCTAGCTTTTAAAATATACACATAGATCATGTAATAAACGTGGACTTTTTTAAGTCCCCCAATTTTTTAAATTTTTGTTTGATTATCAAACGACAGATTTTAACTTTTATTTGCAGATGCTGAACGTTTGTTTGGATTTTGTTTTTGATTGCATTCTCTCAACAAATTCAAAAAGTAATGGGCAATTTCAATCTAATTTTTTTTTTTACATTTCATTAATTCAGTGTATTTCGAGTTAATCAAACACCGTAATTCATAGGAATATTTTAAATTTTAAAATCATATACTTTAAGCTACCATGTTACGTAACATTCATATATACTGATAAAGTAAGATCTCCCAATGAAAAAGCATCAGCTCAAATAACGGAGATGCCTCCTATTGAGGTACCCCACTGATAAAGGATATATTGGTAAAATTGTTGGAATGGGTACCCCCCCCCCCCCCCACTCCACCTCACCCCACGTTTCCAAAGGCCATGAATAGTCCTTGCGCTAAAGCCTTTTATGTTGTTTCGGTGTGTTTAATTAGAAAAAAGTGATAAACTCTACTTGTTAAAACTTTTAAATTATTATCTGCTTTAAAACATCGTGAAGATGTTGTTTACTGGAGAGACAGCAAATACATGACTGCATTGTGCATAAATGTGGATAGAAAGTTCATCCTAAGTCAAGCAAGTATGATCCATATTCATGATATTGACAATATTCCACTTCAGTGTGCAAAGAACACATGAGTCGTAACTGCAGCCCAAACTTATGCCAGTTTGCAGTACAAACTGGTAAAAATTTATAACCGACTTGAATTTAACATCTATAAACATAATAATTATTAAAAGACTGAATTCATTCATTCAAATTGGAGGGGGGGGGGGGGGAGGCTATCAAATTTTGTCAAATCTATTTTCATATTACTAGTAAAATTGTATAAGGCTTCGTAAATTGTTTGATACTTTGTCTCAATAACCATAGAGGTAATATTTATACCATTGCAGACAGAATTTTATTTTGAAGATAATTGGGAAAATCTTTTCTTCTTCAGTCTTCTTTTTTGTCCCCCGCTTGAAAAGTGGGGGATATTAATTTGGGTTTGTCCGTCCGTCCTTCTTTCTGTCTGTAACGCTTTCGTTTCCACACGATATCTCGAGAACCCCTTGAGCTTTTGCAATAAAATTTAGCATAGCAACTCCCTATGGACTAAAGAAGACCCCTATTGATTTTGAGGTCAAAAATTCAAAGGTCAAGGTCATAAATAAGCAAATTCTCTCTGTTAAAACACTTTCGTTTCCACACGATATCTTTAGAACCATTTAAGTTATTGCAATGAAATTTTACATAACAACTCCCTGTGACCTAATGAAGACCCCTATTGATTTTGAGGTCAAAAGGTCAAAGTTCAAGGTCGTAAATTTATACATTCTGTCTGTGTGTAACACTATCATTTCCGGGCGATATTTCAAGAAGATTTTGAGCTTATGCAATGTAATTTTACACCAAAACTCCCTAGGACGTCTCTCACCCCTCTCAAAGTGCCCCGCCCCGTTTGTTTTATTAGTATTTATAGTATTACATGTCGCTATTTTTAGCGCAGGGGCATGAGGAGAGTTATTGCGTATAAAACAGGTTCTCGGCGGACTTTATGTTCTTATTACATCTATTAGAACTGTTTAATAATGGCTAAATAAATCAAACACCATGGATTGTGTAAAATTTTGAGAATACCGAACATGAATATAGACATGTATGTGACTTTAGTTCTGCATATACTTGACACGGGCTATAGCGATTCCGTGGTCTAGTGGTTATGTCACTCGCTTCACATGCGAGAGGTCCCGGGATCGAATCTCGGTCGATCCTGTCTTTGTTTCTTTTTTTTTTTTTTTAGTACTTTTCTTTTTTTTATTAAATGATAGTATTCAGCATGTGAAATGAAAAATTTATGAGGTTATAAAATCATCATTACAGTGTGATAAATATTCCATATAAAAAGAATCTTCTATACACATAATACAGAATAAGCAATCAAATCTTTATATGCATATTGACATACATGTATTTTATTTGCTTCAGTATAGATGTATACATTCAATAGTTCTTTATATTCAGTCAGGGGGATCCGACTTTTTTCCCTAAGCGGGGACACGAATTCTCTGAATTAGCTTGTTTTTTTTGGCTTAACGTGTTTTATGTATCCTCTGAAAACAGTTGGGGAATGGGGGGAGGGGGGGGGGCATGTCAGTCGAGAAAAGAACAATAAATTCAATACATTTTCAATTTCTAGATATTAAATATACGAGTGTATCTAGTACCCAATTGTTTTACCCCATCCACCTCCCCACAATTTATAAACTGAAATTATGGATATAATAATAAATAATAATAGGGGTTGAAGTTCTGGAGGGGTGTTGCTAAAACGCAGAAAACGGAGAACAGAAAGCATATTATATTATTTTAGATTAAATCACTTACAATACACAAATTTTATCATAAATAATATATATTTTATCTATTCAACCCCCCATTATTTAATATAACTTGATTTACTCATTTTTAGTCTCTTATTCACGAAAATCACTAACATAGCAGTGACGTAGGAACACATTTGAAAGGCTGGGGGGGGGGGTGTAAAATTAAACTTACCTGAAAAGAATTTGACAAGCGAAAAAAAGAAGACAAGTGTTTGATTCAGGAGGTGGGATATAAGAGTAAACTCTAAAATCTCGTTTGCTAAACAACGTTATGGAGTATTTTGTATAGCACGTCCTGTTAGTATTTTTGCAAGAGTGCGGCAATTTAAAACTGGCAGAAAGTAAACAACTTACTGAAGACTCAATTTAATATGTTCAAGTCTCAAAATTTATATGAATGATAATGAAATAGGGTCCGTCTAAATTACTGAAATCAAAATACTTGTAAATTCCCTTTTATTAATTAAAGAGAAACTAACTTAAAAAAGGAAAGGAACATGAATATTCATATGATTGTTGAAAAATTGCAAGTAAGTCAATACAATTTATATATAACGATTTTTTTTTTCATTTCTAAACAATTGGCAAAATGCCAATCCTCATATTAGGGGTATCGTCTGATATTTTTGTTTAATTTTTAATTTTAATATTTTTTCTATCATACGAGGGGATATCAAAAAGTTCGTGGACTAGCGCTATAAAATTAAAACCGCTTCAGGTACATGAATGAATTTTAAAATATCTAGTTAGCATCATCTTTTCTATCTATAGAATAAACCACAAATCATAATTTTTTTAGAATAGATTAGTAATGTTTTTGTAAGCAATGGTATGTCCAGGCGGCGCATACTCGAAAACGACGTTTTTGCGAACTATGTGTAACTGAGAAAAAACTCTTTTAATATGAACATTTGACATCCAAAAATCCCGTTAATTCAGGTATGTGTCGGGACACAATTGTTCCATAAAATATAAAATTCTCACTTCATTCTGGAAGTTCTATGAAATTTTATCTCAAATATTACAAGGAATGTCCAAACAAATGAGGCCTTGAAAATGACGTCAAAAGGGGAGAGGATTTCCTTTTCGAACATTCTATAAAGTTTTGCCCCTGAAAAAACTGGTATAGATCTAAAATATGTTAAAACTGGCTACAGAAAAATAATATGCATCCAGAGTTCTTTTCTTTTAATGTCAAAAAAGATTCAGAGAGAAAAAGGATACACAATTAATGTCGATTTGCAGTCAAGGTGTGAAAAATCAATCACGTCAAGAAATGACGTTGATCATGAGTTGTAAAAATTGAACTCCAAAAAGCAAAATATGCCGGCACAATCAAGCGCGGATCTCTTCCAATTTATTAATCCATTTGGAATATTATTTATCCATTTGGAATATTATTTTCATTGAAGGCCACTGTTCATGACATTTTAAAGTCATATACACAATGCAGGTTTAAGTCCTTACTCAGTTCCAGGGAATCTCATCAAAAAAGTGATGGGGTAGAAGAAGCGGACATTGAAAAAAAACAATGACGTAGTCGGACGTCATGAAAATAAACGACGACAGCGCCGGGTGATCATATAATGTAGTTTATTACATTTTTACCCGTGAAATACTGTAATTTATTCATTGAATAAAAATGATATCCTGTCACAGTGTGACGAATCCTGTCACAGTGTGACGAATATCAGAAGTGCGGGAAAACTCTCGATTTCCCTTCCAATAACGCAGATTGTTGTAAGAAAATCTTCCTTGACCTAATATAAGATAAATGGAAATGAATAAACCATTCTGACAGCGAATAAAACTGTCAAAATTACCCAAAATATGTTGCTAAATCCATGTTTACAGTGTTTTTCACCTCACTAGCTATGACGTCTCAACCGCTCAACTATGACGTCATGTAGCCTATGATTGTATTACAAAAAACAGAGGCAAAGAAAAAATCAAAGATTTTTTTTTTTTAAATGTAATAACAGAAAATTCAGTGTTTTTTGTAGTTGAATATGGAATTTATTTCACTAGTGAGACAGGATTTTTTGATATTTTCACTCGTGCTTCGCACTCGTGAAAATATCAAAAATCCTGTCCCACTCGTGAAATAAATTCCATATTCAACTACAAAACATTGAATATCCTCTATTTATATTTTGTAATAATTTGGGAAATAATGAACGTATCAGGCTAAAATTTTCAACATTTTTTACTTTTTGTTGTTTTATGTTCCGTATAAATTTTGAAAGCACAGACTACATAGTACTAATTTTATAGCCTCAGTCCACGAACTTTTTGATAACCCCTCGTAATTATTATTTCAAAGAAAATTGTTACATGTTCCCTTATCTAACAACAAGTGTTTATAATCTAAACCACTATACATGCATTTGACTTTGTAACCTATCTGAGTTTGAGCAATTTTTTCGAAAATTGACCATTTGTAAATCCCTATATCTCAAGAAATTATTTTTTCCCAAGCTTAATATTTTGCCAAGATAATATACAGAGTTCTATTTGTACAATAAAATCAAAAATTTTAATTTCAAAGATTGGTCTTGGAAGATTTTGGGCAATAAATTTGTAATATTCTTTTGACAATTCTTCAAAATTGGCGTTGTGCCAATTTTCAATAGTTGTCTGCCCTTTGATATGTTGCATATTTGATTATGTCAAATGTCAATTTTGAAAGAAAATAGTCTAATGTTACTTAAAAATAAAAGGATATTGAGATAACGAACAGTATTAAATATCAAAGTCCATAAAACAATACAAAATTGGAGCAGAGCAAACACGGACCTCCAAAACATCAGAGGTGGGATCAGGTGCCATGGAGGAGTGAGCATCCCCTGCTGACCGGTCACACCCGCCGTGTGCTCCCTGTCATGATCGGGAAATAACGGAAAAATCCGTCATCAATTCAGTGTATAAATAATGGAATTACGATTAGTATGAAAAACGTCAGTCAGCATTTGTTTCAATGATAAATTGTCTTTGCTGACAAGGTCATTGCAGCGATCATAAAATTTACAAAATGATGATTTTAAACGAGGCTGTTGATATTCTTGTTTCATTAACTTGCTTGTAAATAATTTACCTCGTTTTAGAAATTGTTCATACGTAGAGCCTGCTCTTGTGTAGCGAATCAACTGAGATATATACACTCCGTATGCAGGTGATGAAGGTATATTGCTGCATAAGTAAGGGAAGTTGACGATAGAAAAGTTAAAGTCATCACGTTTATCATATAGCTTGGTTGTTAGATTACCATTAACGTCTTTTTCAAGTTAAATATCCAAGCAAGAAATAGATGTGTCAGACTCTGTGGTATCTATTATCTCAAGCTCACCAGGAAATATCGTAGCGACGTAGGAATGAAATTGACCATTGTTAATTGACAATTAGTCGTTGATATATCTAAATGTCGAGTTGAAGGCTACAGCAAGTGTTTTCTTCTTTTCACGCATTAGATTTTGCACAAATTCTACTTCATATAAATATAAACAAGCTAATTCAGAGAATTTGTGTCCCCCGCTTAGGGAAAAAGTAAACCATGCGCAGTTCGGGGAGAGGGGGGTGTCGGATCCCCCTGACTTAAGTTGAAAAATTATTAAATGTATACATGTACTTGTATACTGAAGCAAATAAAATATGCCAATATTTGATTGCTTATTCTTTATTTTGTGTATAAAAGATTCTTTTTATATGGAATATTTATCACACTGTGATGGTGATTTTATGAGTTTGTAGAAGCCACACCTTATAAAGTTTTCATTTCACATGCTGAATAGTATCATTTAGGAAAAATAATGTTTCAGAAAAAAAAAAGAAAAATGCATCGACCCTGAATCGAACCCAGATCTCTCACACGTGAAACGAGAGACATACCACTACGCCACGGAACCGCTCTATACTCAACTTTTAAACTATATAGAAAGATGAAGTCACATACATGTATATATTCACATTCGATATTTTCAAAATTTAACACAATGCATGGTGCATGTTTAATTTAACCTTTATTAAACAGTTCTAATAGATGTAATAAGAATATAGAGTCCGCCGAGAACCCGTTTTATACGTAACACCTCTCCTCATGTCCCTTTGCTAAAAATAGCGAAAAGTAATACAAGAAATGCTTATAAAACAACCGGAGCGGGACACTTTGAGAGGGGTGAGAGAGGTCCTAGGGACTTTTGGTATGAAATTGCATTGCAAAAGCTCAAATTCTTCTTGAAATATCGCCCGGAAAGGATAGTGTTACACACAGACAGAATATATAATTTACGGCCTTGAACTTTGACCTTTGACCTCAAAATCAATAGGGGTCTTCCTTAGGTCACAGGAAGTTGTTATGTAAAATTTCATTGCAAAAGCTCAAAGAGTTCTCGAGATATCGTGTGGAAACGAAAGTGTTATAACAGACAGAATTTGCGAATTTATGACCTTGACCTTTGACCCTTTGACCTCAAAATCAATAGGGGTCTTCTTCTTTAGTCCATAGGGAGTTGCTATGCAAAATTTCATTGCGAAAGCTCAAAGGGTTCTCGAGATATCGTGTGGAAACGAAAGCGTTACAGACAGACAGAAAGACGGACGGACGGACGGACAAACCCAAATTAATATCCCCCACTTTTCAAGCACGGGACAAAAATGGGTCTACAAATAACAGAGCCGATTTGTACCCATGGGAATTCCAATAGATTGTTGGAATACCTGGTCTCCACAAACCACATAGATATTGTCAATCAAAAACTAAAACATCTCTTTGAGGTGAACTTCAGAGTACTTGTGTATGCAATTAGAATGTGTTTTACAAATAATTTTGCAAATGACCAATGACCAGGTAAGTAAATTTACGAGTTCCATTTTTATTATAAAAGCAGCTGTCAATGATATTAAAAAGCCCGGACTTTAATTTATCGTGGGGAATGGTTGTGTATAAAGTTGAAAAGTCGTAATATAAGTTTTTAATCTGTAGATTTTGGAAAATTCTTGCGATTTCAAATTGTCCTAAGTTCTTTGGAATTTTTGAGCATCCACATCTGATTCACACCACTTGTTGAATATATTGTTGGGCAGTACTTTTGAAATTTTTTCAGAGACTGCAAAAAAAGACTACAGAAGTAACATTACACACTAGATGTTAATAGAGAAGTTTTCCTCTTTACCGAAAATAGTTACATCATGTAAAAAGTAGAGTTCTGTTTGTTAAACGCAGACAATGGGGAACAATGGCCACGAACGACGTCAAACCGCAGTGTATTCTCCACTGCCTACAATGTAAGGCGATCTTTCGACTAAATTTTGACTGAAAGTTGAATCTGATTAGCAAAACAAAAACAAAAAAACGGACAGTAGTGAATTTAAATAAGTCCCTTAGTCAAGAGTGGTCATTCACTTAAAAAAAAATATTGAATTTTAACAGACCTGAGTGAAGCGGGGAAAGAGATCATAACGTTATAAGAGACGTAAATCAAGCTTGCTTTCAGGCGCCGATAAGCACTTACATGCCTTTTTTATTTTTTCATAATTTTCTTATTAAATGTGATATCATCATGGAACTTGAAATGCATGATCATAAAAAGTTACTTTTTGCTGTTACAAGGAAAGAAATTTAATTTAGCAAAGAGAATCTAAACTGTTTTCCCTGTCTTCGACTTTTTGGGACAACCCTCGTAGATAGTTTATGTAATAACCAGGAGGAGAGAAGAAATTTTCGAAAGATTTATTTCACTTCCACTTGATACATGTTATCCATAGGGCCCCGCCCTAATGCCAGAACCCCTTACCCTTTGGACATGAAATTCTAAATTTTGGAGGAAAAACTCTTGCTCAGCAATACTACATGATTTTTGTATAAATATAGATATTTTCTTAATACTTAGGGGCGGAAATTAAAAATTTCAAAAAATATTGAATTTAACTATATAATCAATAGAACCACACTCTATAACCAGATCCCCTGACTTTTGGGCCATAAAATTCACAATTATTGAATAGACACTATTGCTCAGAATAGTAGATAGACTGATTGGTACCCAGGAGGAAAGAAGAAAGAAGAAGTCTCAATAAGGCATTATCTGTGGTCCCCGGTTACTCGTCAAATTTTAAACTTTCATTAAAAAACTTAAAAAGTAAATTTTATTATTCTCTCATGTCTGTAGTATTTGCGTCAACGTTTAAAAATGTTAAATAATTGAAATAGACAACACGCGAAGCTGTGTTTTGAAGGTGGGGTCCTTTGATTTTCGTGAATATCAAAAGAAATTTGTTACAGGTACCTACTTCTCAGCTTTCGTAAACATCGAGCGCAGATTTGTTCAAAGACGAGATTAAAATATGATATGTATATTATATCAATACAGATTGTGTGAAAATATCTTTGTTGAACAACCTTGTGCTGTATGTTTTCTACTTAAAAGTAGCATGGTTTTGAATCTGTTTGGTGAGTACATTTACATAAGATTAACCTCTTGTTGGCCTGCTAAGAATAGATAATATGTCACGTGTTTCCATTCCGCCACAGGTGAATACCCCCGGAAAGCCTGTTTTCTTTAGGAAGCGACACATGTAGCTCGTATTTGAAAAGTGCAGTCACTAGCTTTTATTTTTTAAAATTCAAAACAATGTTTTATAGGTATGGCACGCCAAATTCACAAAAATGAGATAAACCTAGTTTCACAATTGATAAACTAGGTTTATCGACTGTAAACTATAGTTTACAAACCGTAAACTATAGTTAAGGATTCGTTAAGTATAGTTTTCATCTGTAAAACTATATTTAACGGTCGTTAATTATAGTTTACGAATGCTAATCTAAGTTTATCTGTCTGAATAAAGCGTTAACAATAGATTTTGTTGATAAACATAGATTCACGTTTGTAAACTATAGTTTACAATCGTAAACTATAATTAAGAGTTGTTAATCATAGTTTCACAAATCGTGAAACTACATTTATCAGATCGTTAACTATGGTTAACGGTTTGTAAACTATAGTTTACAAATCGTGAAACTGTATTTATCAGATAATCTAGTATGTTTTGCAATCGCAAATGATTGTTTTCGTTGTTAAGTATAGTTTACTGTTGTGAAACATAGATTATCGCGTTGACTATGGTTTACAAATGTAAAATTTAGATTAACGTTGTTAACTATAGTTTAGAGTCCGTAAACTATAGTTTACAACCGATAAACCTTGTTTATCGACTGTGAAACTATATTTTGCTCATTTTTGTGAATTTGGCGTGCCATATATAGGCTTCGAAGAATATCACTCATTTTAAATTGCAAATAGTGATTTTCATGGACATATTTTAATTCTCATACATGTAATCGCAATTTTCCTGGTCACTGCGAACAACACAATAATGTACGAGTAGATGTATATGAATAAACATTTAATCAATTTCTTGCGAAAAAGAAACAAACAAGCAAAAATTCCAAAGACGTTACAACATTTAACCAGTCTATAAAAACAAATTAAATGCACTGTATCCACTTCAATATCCAAAGAAACCTTACACTTTTGTCACGTTTTGGGGTGCATATAAACTCGGAAAAACTTATGAAAAACGAATGTATTAATGCAACGAAGTAGATGAATATTGAGTTTGAATTTCATTTACCAATCTTGTGATATTTATTATTAAAAATCCTTATAAGTATAATAATTATGTTTCTATTATTCAACAACTGTTGTTGAAGTGATTATATACACATTTATATAACGCGATTTGTACACGCTATGTATATTTTAAACAATAATCGATAAGTAAATCAGAATATTCATTACGGAAAAAAAGCAAAATTAAGAAATAAATATACATGTCAGGCATGTAGTATCAGGGGGAGGGGTGACTCCTTCTTTTCATAGATAAATCTTTAGTTCCCCCCCCCAAAAAAACCCCTTTCTTACGCCTTTAGGCTGGTACGATATAAATAAACACACATTGAAATTGTTATTTTATTCTTCAAATAAAAATGAGTAATTGTTTGATGCCCACTCCTACATAATCGATTTTTTCAAGTTTGGAAGAGTTTACTCTTTATTTTGCTTAAATTTATCAAACTTCTGTTCAGGTTTATTGTTTATTTTTTCTCAGCTCCCCCTTTACAAACGAAAGGAAGTGTATTTCTGTGTGTATTTACCGTGATTTATTATTCGATCGCTTGTACTTTTTAAATTGTCATATGGAAGAAAATTAGTGTAGTGATTAATATATTTGATAGATGCAAATTAAAAAACTTTAAAAAGTGATTGGGGGATTTTTCAGACAAAAAATACCTCAAGAACAAAAAGAAAACCACTCACCCACGCCAAATTAAGAAGAATACGAATAGTGCAAAATAAAATTCAAGCTTATTGAACATTATTTTCACCCCTTCTACATTGTGAATTATTTTTAATCATTTCGTATCTCACGCTAACGCTCGATCGATCATCATGTCTTCCTTTATATAGTACCTAATTTAAATGTCTCCGCCCATGTGTATATAATAGACAAACCGTACTCTGTCCGAAAGAAAATGTTCCGGAATTTGTATGTGCGGTACGTGTTGAAAATTGGCTTTTATTTCTTGATACTCAAAGTCATTAATAATGATTGTTCAAAATTTTAATCAGAAATACTATGTTATACACCATGAAAATAAAAAGTATACCATATCCTCAAGTATATTCTGTAAAATAAGGGCGAAAAAAGGGACCAAGCTACTATACTTAAGTGGAAAACTCCTTTCAAAGATTTATTGCACTCACTTTTACTATATAATCAATATAGTCCGCCTAACATCAATACCCTTGATCCTTGGGCCATGAAATTCACAATTTAAGAAAAGGCAACTATACGTTGAAAGTTTCTTTAATTATATACCTAGGAGCAGAAAAGATTTACAAAGAATTCATTAATTTTCACCACATAATCAATCGAGACCTGACCCTACACCAGAACCCCTGATCCTGGGGCCATGAAATCCCAGTTTTAGAAGAAACACTCTTCCTCGTCAAAATTATACTTGTAGATTCTTTGTTAATATCCAGGAGCAGAGAACACGATTTTCAAGAAATACTGCACTTTCACTTTATAATCTTTCATGTATAAACATGTAACTCCGCCCTTGCACCAAAACCCCTGACCCTGGGGCCATGAATTTCACAATTTTGTTAGAGGACTCAATGCTTATTACAATGATGACAACATATTGACTTCTTTATGTCCACAGGAGTAAGAAAGTTTTTTTTAAGATTGCATTTACTTTTGTGGTTTTCGCTCCCACTAATCAGACCCTAAAATACCAAGAGCAGAGAAGAATATGTTCAAAGAAATAATGCACTTTCACTATAAAATCTATGAAGCGCCATCTTAGAACTAGAAGCCCTTAACCTTGGGACATCAATTTCACAATTTTTGTAGAAGACTAAATGCTTATATCAATGATGCCAACGGTGTCTTCCCACATAGCCAAAATTCTGAAAATGTTACACACCCCTACTAATGTTATTGTGATTTAAATTCAAGACACGTGGTTTAGGTTGATCTATTTAAAGGTTATAGGGTAGAACCGGTTTTATAAATAAAATTGGCAGTAAACAGGATATTGATATAGCCGATTTCTTTTGAAAACATGTCCTGTAATAAATGTTTCCAGACCTTTCTGAAAGACTTTCATGATTTTCAACAGAAAGGAGGTGGCTAAAGGAGGGGGGTGTTTAAATAACAATATATCTTATACTTTTCGGCGAAAATAAGAGCTCACTAGTGACCGATTCGCTGGTAAAAAATGGTTTTATCATCTACACTGATAAACCTTTGTTTGCCTTATATGGATATTGTTATAAATGCGTACATAGGATCTTACTACGAGCAATTGACCAATCGTTGGAATGAATAGCAAATACATGTTTACATTTTACTTCGAACACGTGGTTCAGGTCAATCTATGATCATGTCAATGGAATACATTTAGTAATAAAAAAAATAATCTTAAGAACAAAATACAAAGATAAGAAATTATTAAAGATGTTATGGGCGTTTTTAATTTATTGTTTAAAAGGTCCAGTCCAAAGACTATTTCTACCTACGTAGCTATAAACAGATACGTAGGTATTTAAACGTACCCAAAGTAGCTATTTTTACCTACTTTTTGTATTATCTGCATTTTGTGGTCAAAAGACCAAACGGCGCAACATGGCGAATACCATATATTTTGATACAGTAACACTGGTGATGAATACAACAAAATTTTTGCCAAAAAATGATTACTTCCTGAATCTGCAATTTTACATAAGTTTCTATGCAAAATTGATAATATACGAAGTAATCATTTTTTGGCCAAATTTTTATCATATTCATTATCAGTGTGACGGTATCACGTTGGTGCTCATCATGTTGCGCCGTTCCTGCGTTTGGCCACAATATGCAGGTCAAGCAGAAAGTAGGTAAAAATAGCTACTTTGGGTAGCTTTAAATACCTACATAGGTATTAATAGCTACGTAGGTAGAAATAGTCTTTGGACTGGACCTGTTTAATAAAATGTAGTTTTGTCTAGTTCAGAACACCAGCGCTTCAAGGGTAAGGAAAACGAGCAGCATCTCATGCATTTAAATGGACAAAACTTTGTTTACGTTCGTGATCACGTGTTTGGCCAGGGAATCCACCTGGCAATTGTATTCACCGATAGTACAACAAAGAAATTAATACAGACGTCACGCAAATCGCTTTTGCAGTATGACTTTCAGAGACCTAGACTTCCACCGTTTATTGAACAAATGAATTGTTTGTCATAATGAGCATGAACATAATATTTTTAAAATGCTTTTTTATTTACAAAAGATTTTCCTTTTTTAAGCGTAAAATTCCTGTAATATTCGTAGTAACCCATAAAGCAATACTCATTCAGCTGATTGGTCAGTTAAAATAATGCTGGTGCCTCATTTGCTAATCTGACGCCAAAAAATATAGTCCCGGTTCCCATGCAAAAATATTTTTCCGAAAAGAAATTTTAATTCATGACTGCAGAAAATTGTATTATAGAGAATACTTATTTAAGTTTGAATGAATGTAAGAGAGATCGATTGATTGAAGTACATTTCTACAGACATTCCGTTAATAATTTACCCTATCTCGCTGAAGTCTCGCTAACTCTCGCCAGAGCCACTGCCAGAGCTACTCTGAACTCATCGGGTCTTATAATTTGCAGAACACCGATAAATAAAAGGTTCCGAACACATTAGAAGGGGTGTTACAGGTGACTGGTTTTGGCTAGGTGGGAATGGTGTACAGGTAAGAGGAGGGAGAGAACAAAAGAAAATAACTACAGGTGACCTATAGTCTGTTTAAGATTAACCACAAGAAATAGGTTAAAATTTACTTATTAAATGCTTATATTGCAATGAATGGTATTTAACTGAAATTAATATTTGAAATTATATATTCGATATTTTTTTTTAAATTTTGAATAAATTAATGCCATTTTTTCTAAATTGTTTTATTAAAATTAATTATTAATGAAGAAATAAAAAAAAATCTTTCTTAACTTTTTTTTAAATTTGTAGATGGTAAACGATTTGTATTCTTTTTTTTATTTTCTATATTGTTGATTTTTTTGTTAATTCGATTTAAAAAAAAATTAAGCAATTAATATACTTTGTATCACAGACATTTCAAAAATACATGTGAATGAAAGGTACGGTATCATAAATGTCTTTGAAATCTTGAATCTAATATGTACTGTAATCATGTGTTTAAACTTAAATGCTAATAATTCTAATTATTAAATAATTCATTAAAATTAAATATCACATTAATGGAAAAAAAATGAAAACGATGACAGATAAATTAATATGTAAAAGTGTTTATTTTTAAATAAACCTTTTAGAAATAAATATGCTTATATTAAGATGTTGTTTTTGAAAAATTGTATGTTAAAGCAAGATATTCCCTAATAGATACTCTATTTAATTTTATCATTCAAACATTTTTGGTTCATTAAGAATTGGTTTGAGCATACTTTTTTTTTAATAAATAGTATACAAATGGTTTGAAAACAAGTTCTAACAACTTAACGAGGTTCTCACCATAAAATCCTACAACTGTCAATGTATATATATGGGAAGAAGAAAAAAACCTATTGATATAAGAATTAAATATAATTTTTGCATGGACACTTTATGTATTTCTAGTAAACTATATAAATCAGATTATATTATATTTTTACCATCAATTAATTTTTATATTACATGTATACATGTAATTCCTATTTAGTACAAATATTTCTGCAAAAGAACTTAAACTCAATTCTTTTTCTTTTCATTCTGAGTATAATCTCTTTATCAGAAAGACTGAATTAAGTAATGATCAAAATACATTCAATAATTTTATTGTATTGTCAAAAATATTCTCTCTGTAAATGGCTGATTTAATTTTTTTTCTCACTTTTTCCCAAGAAAATCGTTTTTTTTAAACTTCTCTTTACATAAAACTTGATCCTAAGTTTTGCATTTAAAAATGATATTGATATAAATGTACCGGTATGTATTTTAAGATAATTAATATGTAGAACCTAATTAATTAATAATTATGTTATAAATCAAGTATTTATGATATGTATTTTGATATTGAACTTATACACATTTTAGAGGTTTAATCCAACTCCTCAGACCCAAGGGAAGCGGGGACTTTCAAATTCTTTGTTCCCCTTCACCCATAGATGCTATGTCCTATATTTGGTTAAAATTGGTTAAGAGGTTCAAGAAAACAAGCTTAAAAAATCAAAAGTTTACGAACAACTTAAAGTGGACGAACGGGCGAAAACAGATAGCAACAGGTCATTGCTAAGGTGACCTAAAGTGAACCTAAACAAAAAATTCCGTGTCCATTTTAATTTTTTAGAATAGGTTTATACCAAATAATGCTTTGAAATGCTATGTGATGTCTTGATTTGAAAAAAATAATGAATTACATTACCATTACATGTAATGCATTTATTTTTGGCATTGCACATCACTGGAATTACTTTGAGTCCACTGCAATGCAAAACCATAACGATAAACATTCTTTTACCCTAGGCCTTGTTCCTTTTGACTTTATTTTACAGCCATTTACTCTGACAGCTGCTAAGAATTTTTAAACCACTAAATTAATTACCCTGCCCTTAATAGAATTCAAAAGATTTTTCTTAAAGTTCAACACGATTCATAAAAGGAATATGTCCGCCATATTCAACTGATCTCTTGCTATGTTTATGATTGCCCCTATATAAATGCGCTCACTTAGTACGTCTAAACTGTTCAGTGTAATTAATAGTCACCGATGTATACGGACGTATGCTATACAGCACTCGGTAGCAAAAATAAATACTTGTGTACTTTTTCTAGGAGAGTAAGATACCAATTGATACTTACAACAGTTGCACGGGTCAGTGCAGTACACAAACAAGCACAGACCCACGTTACTAAAATAAAATGTAAACAATGGTAATGCAAGATAACCAGCACGAACACTGGTCGCCATTCCACGCCGATACCCGAGATAACAAAGCAGTCAGATGTAAAGAATGCCAAGAATGTACCCCGGTGCTGATTCGCAGATAGTAATATCAAACTAGAGGCTGACGGGCCTTATGAGTGACTTAAGTATCATGTTACAACTTTCAACAATTGAATTGCCTCGTGTTTTAAACCAACGGCTATGAAAATCGCTATTTCGAAAGAGGCACCATTGCTGATCATAACCATACACTTAGCTTGCTTGCTTTGGTTACTTTATACACAGAGATAGATCAGAGTTAAAAAAAAGAAAAAAAGAAAAGGAAAATGCATTTCTAACTCATAACCAGTTGTACACCCCACCCTACAGGAACCACTGATCTTAGGGGCACATATTTCAAAATTCTGGAAATTTTATCATAAATTTTATTTCATCATTAACAATTGATTAATACCAAAGGGCAGATTTCAAAGCATTAATTTATTTTCAGACTCTGTAACCCCCCTCCCCACCCTAAGTACCCCTGACCCAGGGGTCATGAAATCAGCCATTTTGGAAGAGGCATCTTTCATCATCATTGATATGTACTTAGATAATTGGCAAAATACCAAAAAGCATATGAAAATGATTTCAAAGAATTCGTGCATTTTCTTTAAATAATCATAAGAGCCCTGCCCTGACACCAAAACACCTGACCAACGGGCCCTGAAGTTCACAATTTTGGAAGAAGCACCCTTCCTCATTAGACTATTTACATAGTTCATTGGTTTAATACCTAGGAGCACAGGAGAAATTTTTAAAGAATAAATATATTTTCACTATATAATCAATAGAGACCCACCCTAACACCAGAACCCCTGACCCTGGGGCCATGATTTTCACAATTTTGGATGAGGCAGCCTTATTCAACATAACTATGTACTTGGTTAGTTTATTTAATACCCAGGAGCAAAAAAGATTTTTAAAGAATTAATGTATTTACACTATATTTCAATAGAGTCGATTACTAATCCAAGAACCCCTAAGAAGATTTTTTAGAGAAATAATGTATTTTCACTATATACATGTAATCTACATAGACCCGCCCTAGCACCAAAGAACCCATGACCCTGGGGTCATGAAATTCAAAGTTTTTGAAGAGTCAGCCTCATTCAACATAACTTGTATTTAGTTAGTTTATTTCATTCTAATTGATATCAAGGAGTAAAGAAGAAGATTTTTAAAGACGACGGAAGAAAACGGCTAGCAATGAATGTGCAGTTTTTAACATTAAAACACGACAAGTTGATGACATCGGTGTCGGATTGATCCCCCCCCCCCGTTCAAAAATGCTTTACTGCTGTAATTTATCAAGCATTATATGTATTATTATGTGAAGAAAAAATTATTTCTTTCTCTCTCTAATACCTCTTATCTTACATAAAAAAGATCTTACATTACAACAGATCTTTTATATCATAACACAAATAAAGGTTAATTTATATCATAATACAAATAAATGTACCTTTGCTCCTATATAGACCAAGAGGCCTATGGGTCTTTAAGGTCACCTGAGCATCACGTAACAACTTTCCAACAATTGAATTTGGTTCGTGTTTGGAACCAGAGGCCATGACATTTACAATTTTTAAAAGGGCCTTGTAGGTGACTCAGCTGAGTATGGGAACAAAAAATTCATTTCAACAAATCAGTTATATTTAGCAATAATCAGTAGTACCCAACCCACAGGAACTCATATATTTCACAACTCTCTAAAAGCACCTTTACTTATCATATATTTTTGATCAATAGCAAGGAGCAGATTTCAAAGCATATTCATTTTCAGTATATAATTACCCCCCCCCCCATTTTACGATACTACTAACCTAGGGGCCTTGAAATTCATAATTTTCAAAGAGGCACCCAACCTTATCCTAACTACATGTAGTTGTTTTTGTTTAATACCAAGGTGCAAAGACGATTTTCAAAGAATCATTGCATTTTCACTGTAAAATTTATATTGCCACACCCTTACACTAGAACCCGCCCCTTGGGTCATGAAATTCGCAAGTAACGAAGAGGCATCTTTCCTTGTTGTTAATATGTTTAACGTTAGTTTGTTTAATACTAAGGATCTGAGAAGAAGATTTTCAAAGAAATAACGCATTTTCACTGTATGATTTATATAGCTCCACCCTAGCACTAGAACCCTGACCCTAGGGTCATGATATTCACAAATGTAGAAGAGGCGCTTCCTTTTTCATTTTAACTTTGTATGTTATTCGTTGTTCAATACACGAGAAAAGGGAAGAATATTTTCAAAGAATTAATGCATTTTTATTCCGTAATCAATATAGCCCCACCCTACATATAACACCAGAACCCCTGACTGACTTAGGGGCCATGAAATTCATAATTTAAATGAGAAATTCTTGTTCATCATAATTTTACATTGAGTTTGTTTATTTTTTAATACCCGGTAGCAGAGAAGAAGATTTTCAAATGAAATCGCAAATGAAAATGTTATAAGATATAATATTAATTCATTATCAATATATGACCAATTTTCAACTAGCTCTACCCTACAGCCTGATCTCAGAGGCAACTGGTTTCAAGGGCTTATGACTTATCATAATCATACAAAAAGTTAAAATTTTTACATGTGAAAATTGAAATTTTTACATGTGACAAGATGAAGATTAAAAACCGTAATCGACCTCATAATAAGCTCTTAACAAGACAAATATATGAAGAGGACATAAAACACGGACCACGGAAAATTAAAACGGTAGGATCAGGTGCCTAGGAGATGTAAGCACCACTGTTGGTTGACCAGTCACATCCGCCATGAACCATATGTATAGAACAGGTAGACGAAATACCTCTTGAAAACCAAAGGTTTAACAATTGGTCACCGAACATAGGACCCAATGACAAGTAATATTTACTTAAAACGGTCAAAATAACGACCATTTATGTAACATCAAAATATCTTTCAGAAGCCTGTCTCTGTTTACGCCCGTATCAAATAAGTTAAAACAAATAAAATCAAATAAGATTAAAACACTATATACAGGTGATAGTGATTAATTATTATATATCTATGAGGAAAAATTACGATGGAAAATCTGAGGCCATCCCGTTTGTCATACAGTTTAGTTCTTACTTTGCTTTTTACGTCTTTCGTCAGTAAAACATCGAATTTGAAACATGCGTAGTAGAGTCTATGCTTTCTTTTATTTCAAAATCACTGGGATATATCAAGTCGACATATGAATAAAAGTTACTTTTGTTAATAGATGATACATCGTCAAAATATCTAAATGTCGAGTAAAGGTCACATCAAGTGTTTCCTTCCATTCATGTGTGTAGAAGATTTTTAAAAAAAATTCTGCTTCATAGGAATATAAAAAAGGCTGGCTTATAAAGAAGCACAATTAGTGCCCTGAACTTTAAAACCTACAATTTACTTTAAATAGGCAACCAATTTGTTCCTACCAAGGGGCCTGAAGGTAATGGTTTAAAAATTATTTAATTTTGGTAGAGAGTAAGTGTTTAAAGAAGAATCTTATCCAACTCCTAGGCCCCAGACAAGCACTACCGTGGCCTATAACTGTTCTGTAATGAACTTTGTTAAAATTGGTTCACTTTGTCTCAAGAAAAAGTTGAAGAAAAGTCAAAAGTTTACTCACGATGCAGAACAACGGATGGAAATAGGTCACCTGAGAAACTCATGAGACCTAATAAATCTGTGACAAATAATTTTTGCAGTCATAAGATGACTTAAGTAAAGATTCTTGTCTAGTTTCAGACTAGATGAATATTCAAAGTATATTTGCTTATATGTCTTATATATTATTTAATTGTAAGAAGTTTAAAAGATCATATTTTTATTTTTAATCCCACCTTAACGTACCTGTAAAATGTCTGGAAACTGAACTTCCTCTACTTTCAGAAAATTTTCATAATGTCTGCAAGCCGACTCCATTTCAGAAAAATCGCTTTTATTGGTTACGCAAAGTATTCCGAATAGTGCATTGAAGTATAACAAAAGTGACTTATGATGAAGATTGATGGGTGCTTTTCCCACTCTTTTCAGTAGATCTTTTGACAAATCGAATGCTTTTTCTGCACATTTCAACCATAGCCTGAAATTGTGACTATTAATCTTTATCGAATTTAAACACACGTAGTCAAAAATTGTATACACACATTGCATAAATACATTACAGAGGCATATATTCTGTACATTTAGACCTTACAATGATCAGTTAATCGTAGGTACTTACAAACAAAATACATAGAAAAAGAAAGATTTTTTTTATAATTAATAATGATTGCAATCTCTCGATTTCTTTTTGTCTTTTATCCATTGTATTTGCATGTGGAAGTACCTTCTTTTTTCAATTTCAGCTTTATTGCACAACTTCCTTTCCAGTTCACTTCTGTCATCTTGTACTGAGGCCAACAAGTCATTGAACGTTTGCTGATAATCATTTGCTTTGTCCATGCAGGTTGGAATATCCTTTACATGTAAATGTTTAAGAAATATCATTAAAATTTTATGAAGCAGAGCAGAAACGATAAACAACATTTAATGTACATTGTCCGAAAATGATCTATTTTCTTAAGCTTCCTTTTTCTTTCTTTTAAATTCACTTCACGTTTAGTGCTTTTAACAGATAATAAATTTATATCTTAGAGTGTATCTAGCGTTGATTCTATTTAGAAGGTAATGATTCCTTTTTTACAAGACACAAGTATGTCATTACTCATTATGTACAGCGAATTTGAAATACCGGTAGAAATTTCAATACCTTGCTGGATAGTTCAATTGAATATACAATTGGTCTAAGAAGTATCACATAAGTTTAAATCTAGGTCACAGGGTTATTCAGGTGAATCATTAGATTTTACAGGTAAATGTGAGTTGATTTCAATGTTAAATGAAACAACATGTATGTGTCAATGTGTTGTAAATAAATGTTCTGTAATTGCAAATATTTTTTTCAGTAAAATTGTATTCTAGCTTTCTCAGTAATGCATAAATCTTCTAAATGAAGGATATAGAGATAACGAACAGTTAAGACCAGAGCAAACACAGACCTCCGAAACATCAGAGGTGGGATCAGGCTCTTGCGTATTGAATCAACTGAGATATATACACTTCGTATGCACGTGATGAAGGTATATTGCTGCATAAGTAAGGGAAGTTGACGATAGAAAAGTTCAATTCTTCACCTTTATCATATAGCTTGGTTGTTAGATTACCATTATCGTCTTTTTCAAGTAAAATATCCAAGAATTAAACATATGTGTCAGACTCTATGATATCTTTTATCTCAAGCTCACCGGGATATATCATATCGACTTAGGAATGGAAATTAGTATTGGTAATTGACAATACGTCGTCGATATATCTAAATGTCGAGTTTAAGGCCACAGCAAATACTATTTGTTTATTTTATTGCTTAATTGTCTTGTCACTTCATTCATAAAAACCTATTTTATCTATTTTCATGACCTACAAGCAATTTCAAATTAAAGGGTAATTTTTTTTACTCTTGGACAAAAGTTTCATTTTTTTAAACAATAGCATTAGCACCCATGCTTAAGGCTAAACATGAGTACAAATGATTACTCAATTCAAAAGTCGAATGTGTTAAAAACTGTGAATACACCACTTGGTGTACTCTTCAAAATCTCATCAACCATGATAATCTGCTTAGCTTTTAATAACGTTGCTAACAGATTTAAAAAGGTTTTTAAATATTAAAAAACTCAGTGAACTAGCTGGAAAACATTTAATTAAAATTTTATTAAACAAGGTAAGAGCTGTCTCCTCTTAAGTCTGCATGAACACTGTCCGAACAAATATTATTTTCGTCAACTTCGATAAAATTGACACCTTGCTGCTCATTTTTCCTTCAAACACCTTTCGTAAACTTTTATATTTTGACTTGCTTACATGTTTACATTATTTAAATTTCCCGGTTAGATAAACTTAGAACCAAACACTGCAAAATCTGGAAAAATGTAAAGTATAACTCTTTGATACGGAAGATAAGAAAATGTGTTTGTGGTATGTATCGTTAAAGAAAAGCATTTAGAACAATATACATGTAACCTTCGTAGTTGTAAAGGTCCCCAGCTGATTCATTGAGTTTCTTGGTCTTAATGGTCAAACGGTGGTTATCAATTCTTCTGCAAAGACCTCCTGTTTCCCCAAAATATTGTTTTTGACAAATATTGCAGCTGATAAAATTTAGACATAATATCTGTTTGACAGGAAGAATTTTACAATATGCTGCGGTTACAGCTTGCAGCAGAATTGTAAATCTGTCTGTATCAGACCTATGCCGACAGACACAGGTTGTAAAACCCCTATCAATTAGTTTAGGGTTTTTTAATCTGTTATATACCTACTATATCCTTAAAGTTCACTGGACACACTAAGGGATTAAATTGACGTTCCTTAAAACCAAAGTTAATAACACGTTCTTTTAAGAAAGATTGCTGAGGTAAGTAGTAACCAGTTGAACCTTGTTGCAACTGTGTATGCATGCGCAGGATCCAGAGGGGGGACCCCCTGGAATTTACAAGAAAATGTATATACTAAAGGAAGAAAAAAGTGACCTTGGATCCCCCTGGTAAACGTGTATATGTTTGAAATGGGTATGAAAAGTGAAAGATTTGAGGAATAGAAGTCAAAGACTCCCCCTCTCTCCCCCCTCCCCCCTCCCCCCCCCCCACGAAATGGGTTTTTCACGTTTAGGTGAGTTAAGTTTTTTTTTAGGTCAAGAAATTTCTGGACTTTGATTTTTTTTTGACTTGGGTGGTCCCCCCTGGAAAACAATTCTTGATCCGCGCCTGGTATATGAGAGGGTTTAAATTTATTTTTCAGTGTGTAAGTTTAGTCTGTCGCGTTCGTCATATTTTTTTTTTACCTTTACAGAAAAAAACAATATTTTAGATTTGATTAATATCCGAAAGCTGATAATCAAGCAATACAATGACCACTGGACATAATTGTACTTATGTAAAAGAAATTACCTGATTGTGAACATCATTTTCATCCAGAAATTTGACAATATTTGCCATCATTAGAATACTGTTTGTCTCTGTTTTACAGAGAACAAGGTGCAAATCCTTTAAACTGAGGCACTGGGACAGAATTCTCGGAAGGAGGCAATCTACTTTCATAGCCGGTTGTAGTGTTTCTAGCAGTTCCTCTTTGGACCTAGTAGATTATGCATAAAACTTTATTAGCACATTTTTCATAAATTTATGGATAACAGGGTATGATAATTCAACATTAAATGTTTATTCTTAATCATTATATGCTGATACTTTAATATTATATGATGATACTTAAAGGTATATATTGATACTTTATTATATAGTGCTTAAAAATAGGTTATTATAAAGAATCACAATCGTAAAGCTTTTTAAACGAAAGATTTAATGTCGTCTCAAACATATGTACATGTACGTGTATATTAATGGGACTTTGTTAGACATACACATGTATCTATACAGTTTTAATTTAAAACGTATTTCTGAAATTCAGTGGGGGGTTTGAACAGAAATTACTTGACCAGGTAGCAAAACACTGGTTGTTTTCGACTGCATAGTTTTTTTTTAAGATAATATAAACATATACTGGCAAACTATCGAAACAAGAATGGGAAGGGGCACTAGTAACCACAGGCTTTTGTAAAGTTGTGAATTTTAGAAGGATGGGAGAGTAAATATATACAATGTATAACATATAGAAAAGAAATATGACCAAGAACATTTTTTTCTAACACGTTGAAGAAAAGATGGACAAACATAAAAATATATATCTGTATAAGTTTTCTCATTCACTTCAAGCTCTCTGGTTGGCTCACACTTGATCACATAATCAATTAATATATAACAGCATATATATATATAGACTTGTTTCGCTATTTAAACATCCTGAAACTAATATCGACTTAATGTTTCTAAAACTGAAAATAATTTTCTGTAAAACAACAATAGCGTTGATTTCACAAAAGCTTACACAGTGTATGTCTTGAAGTTTCTGAAAGAAAAATATTTACTTCAACTCCTATTTATAATCATATGATTGTATGTAACTTGTTAGCCATAAGCACATATTAGAGGCGATCAGGGATTTCAAAATTAAGATGGGCTTTAAAAATATTAATGAGAACAGAAACTCAATATATACATGTAGAACAATAATTCCTGTCTTCTTCTTTTCTCTTCCATTTCATTTGAAGGGGTAGGTGAGTGCAACCCTTCCACATATATCTGTCACTGTCTTTAGGATTGCTGAGTACATGTATCAGCGTAACTGGAACTGGGAACTTTTTAAACATTGCTGACGAATGCACAATCTTTTATTTATTATAACATTAATCAGCGTTCGGTTCTGCTAGAATTCTTTTATAACAAAAGGATTTTCATTGAAACGCCCTTTACAGTTTTTTTATCTACATAAACATTTCACTGTAATAATATGTAATTTAATGCGTTATTTTTCAGTGAAATGACGTTTTTAGACCTTTTCGATGATTAAATTTTGTTTATCCGCGTAAAACTTAAGTTTAGCTATATACGTCTAACAACCTGCAATACACTTAACAAAGCTTCTAAGTGTAAAAATGTATTTATTTAAAAACTACTTTATAGAAATGGTATGATATTTGCAAATTATTACAACAAATGAATCTTCTCCACAATTGTTGAAAGAAAATTCAAATAATACCGAAGAAAACCAATCTTCCGTGACGAAGCTTAAAAAAACAATAAATATGTACTTTGCGGCACGTGTTTTGTGTAATTAGCATCTTTCTGTGATTATCATCAAATTTTAAAACTTGTTTCAATAAATAAAAAACATAAAACACTGGCACAATGACCATTGAGAAAGACTTGAGAAACACTTTTATTTTAGTTTTTAATTGTCTTCGATATACCTTTTTAAAAATTAACTAGTATTAAAACCCATAAAAACACATTTTTCTATAGACTGTGTGTCATTTTCACCGCCAAATTATCAAAATTTGAAAGTATTGAGAGTGTTAAATTGTCCCGAAACAATTTTAGAAACATGAAAACAAACTGTGCCTTGCTGACGCCATATATTTATAATTGATGACTGATAGACTTCCAATAAATTATATAAAAACAACAACATCTTTTCATTCTAAAAAGTAAGAAATCAAAAGAACCCCGTAACAAATTGGTGGCAGCGTCGGGATTGGAGACTATCAGCCTTCATACATAATGGCATCGGGAGGCGAAGGAAAAGGAAAACAGAATTGGAGTAATATAGCAAATCGGCGCACAAGACGGAAACCAATGCGCGACTCTGGCATTGAAGATACCACAGATGTTAAGATGGTGGAAGAAGAGAGTCCTCCAAGGTTATCATGGGATTATGAGAATCTTTATTTTGCGGGCAAGGGACCAAGTGAAGGTGCGCGTTTGCCTGAGGAAATGCGTTCGCAAAGAGGTGCGAGCATGTTGCGCACGCTGCTCCTCCTGATGCGCCCTCACTACCTTTCTTTGAGAAACTAGATTGGCTCACAGTGTATGAGCAACTTATTGTAAATAAATATGTTTTGTTATATAAATCATTGTTCAACTCTCACCCTACTTATCTTAAGTACCATCTCATAAATGTTAACTCTTTGAGAACTCCTTTCAATACTCTGATGCTATCTTATGGAATAATTTACCTGTACATATAAGAATGTCTCAAACACTAAATGCTTTCAAGCATCAAGTCAAAAAATTTGTAAAACAATGAAGAAATAGCTTATGATTATTTATTGATCGTGTATATTTATATACATGTATGTATGTATGTATGTATGTATGTATGTATGTATGTATGTATGTATGTATGTATGTATGTATGTATGTTGATTATTAGGGTCTTCCGTCTTTAGCGGAAGACCCTTCTATTATTCTTCGGTTTCTTTTTTACCTTTATTATTATTATTAGGGTCTTCCGTCTTCAGCGGAAGACCCTCTATTATTCTTCGGTTTCTTTTTTACCTTTATTATTATTATTATTACTACAGGTCTTCCGTCTTCAGCGGAAGACCCTTCTATTATTCTATTGTTTCTTTTTCACTTTTCTTATTCTTCCTTTTTTTTTTCTTTACAAAATTTGTGCAGAAGATTTCTCAGAGATGCCTCGTCCGATTTGCTTCAAATTTTCATGGTAGATGTGTTGGCATCTGAAGTTAATTCCGGCAAATTATTTTAGGGATATTCACTTCCGGTCGGAAGTTATCGCCCTTATATCGAAATTTAGAGGACCTCCTTGTCTGTGATGGAACTCAAAAACGGGTCAAGCTAGAAAGCTGAAATTTTCAGTGATAATAGAGGACATGTTGCCATGTTGCACCTGGGTCAGGATATTTTCCAGAAGTGCCTAGTATGGAAGCTCGGTAGGGGTCGAAATTTAGGACACGAATCATTACTGATTTTTTGAGACATTTTGCATCATTTTTTTAAAATATCATTATTTTGTTAAAACATAATGAACAGAATTTGTGCAGAATGACAAGATCTTTAATATGATATCAAGAAAAAAGTGCTGACTCATCAAATTAAGGGCTGAAAGGGGCCAACATTTTTTATTCAATAACTCTTTAACAGTCAATATTTTGTTATACATTACTGAAGCAAAAATATTTATCTCAACAATTTACAACTGTATATTATGATTTGAATGTCGTACATTACATAATTAGGGGCCACAAGGGGCAAGAATGCCATATCTTTGACGCTTGATATCTTGAGCGTGAGAAATATTTTGATAAGTAATATTGAACAAAAGATGTTCAAAATCATGTTCTGAACAATTTACATTCGTTCATTTTTGACGTCCCCATTAGGGAGTTGAAGGGATGGCCCCTAAATATTTATTTTGCAAATATCTCGGAAACGAAAAAAAATCTCTAAATAGTTGTTGAACAAAAAAATGTTCAAAATCCTAAGAGCTTTAAGGTAAAAACAAGAAAAAGGGGCTGGGCACTCAAATTAGGGGCCAAAAGGGCCTAAAAGTCTTTTTCCGATAACTCTTTAACAGTCAATATTTTGTAATACATTACTGAAGCAAAAATGTTTATCGAAACAATCTACAACTGTATATTATGATTTTAATGTCGTACATTACATAATTAGGGGCCACAATGGGCCAGAATGATAGCTCTTTTACGCTTTGTATATCGAAAGTGAGAAATATTTTGATAGCAAATATTGAACAAAAGATGTTCAAAATCATGTTCTAAACAATACGCTAGCTTTCATTTTTCGCTAAACGTCCCCATTAGGGAGTTGAAGGGTTGGCCCTTAAATATTTCTTTTGCAAATAACTCGAAAACGAAAATGAGTCTCTGAATAGTTGTTGAACAAAAAGTGTTCAAAATCTAAGGAGCTTTAAGATGAAATCAAGAAAAAGGGGCTTGGCGTTCAAATTAGGGGCAAAGAGGGGCCAGAAGTCTTCAATAATATAACTCTATGAGTTAATATTTTGTAATACATTACTGAAGCAAAAAGAAGAAATGTCTATCTCAACCATTTGCAACTATATATAATGATTTTATGTCGTGTGGTACATAATTAGGGGCCATAAGGGGCCATAATATGACTTTTTATGCTTTATATCTCGAAAGTGAGAAATATTTTGATATGTAATATTGAACAAAAGATGTTCAAAATCATGTTCTGAACAATATGCAACCTTTCATTTTTCGCTAAACGTCCCCATTAGGGAGTTGAAGGGTTGGCCCCTAAATATGTC